>NW_026782035.1:0-126998 GCF_031769215.1 Ylistrum balloti
ATCGAGGATACTGTGAGAGAGAAAGAAATTGTAATCCCTGGAGTATCTAGGATATAGAGAGAGTAAGTGATTGTATCCCCTGGAGTGTCATTGAAACAGAGAGGGAAAGTAATGGTAAACCCTGGAGTATCAGGGAAAGAGAGAGTGACAGTGATTGTAACTCCTTGGGTATCGACGATACAGAGAGAAAAAGTGATTGTTACCCCTGGAATATCGAGGATACAGAGAGAGAAAGTGATTGTAACCCCTGGAGTATCGAGGATACAGACAGATGAAAAGATTGTAACCGCTGGAGTATGGAGTATACAGAGAGAGAAAGTGATTGTAATCCCAAGAGTATGGAGGATACAGAGAGTGAAAGTAATTTGAACTCCTGGAGTATCCCGGATATATAGAGAGAAAGTGATTGTAACCCCTGGGGTATCGAGTATACAGAGAGAGAAAGTGATTGTAACCCCTGGATTATCGAGGATACAGAGAGAGAAAGTGGTTGAAACCCCTGCAGTAACGAGTATATATATATATATATATATATAGAGAGAGAGAGAGAGAGAGTGATTGTAACCCCTGCGGTATCGAGGATACAGATAGAAAAAGTGATAGTAAACACTGGAGTATCGAGTATACAGAGAGAGAAAGTGATCGTAACCTCTAAAGTATCGAGGATACAGAGAAAGTGATTGTAAACCCTGGATTATCGAGGATACAGAGAAAGTGATTGTAACCCCTGCAGTATCGAGGATACAGAGGGAGAGAGAGAGAGTGATTGTAACCCCTGGGGTATCAGGGACACAGAGAGAGACAGTGATTGTAACCATTTGGGTATCGAGGATACAGAGAGAAAAAGTGATTGTAACCCCTGGATTATCGAGGATACAGAGAGAGAAAGTGATTGTAACCCCTGCAGTACCGAGGATACAGAGAGAGATAGAGAGAGAGTGATTGTAACCCCTGGGGTATCGAGGATACAGAGAGAGAAAGTGATAGTAAACACTGAAGTATCGAGGATACTGTGAGAGAGAAAGAAATTGTAATCCCTGGAGTATCTAGGATATAGAGAGAGTAAGTGATTGTATCCCCTGGAGTGTCATTGAAACAGAGAGGGAAAGTAATGGTAAACCCTGGAGTATCAGGGAAAGAGAGAGTGACAGTGATTGTAACTCCTTGGGTATCGACGATACAGAGAGAAAAAGTGATTGTTACCCCTGGAATATCGAGGATACAGAGAGAGAAAGTGATTGTAACCCCTGGAGTATCGAGGATACAGACAGATGAAAAGATTGTAACCGCTGGAGTATGGAGTATACAGAGAGAGAAAGTGATTGTAATCCCAGGAGTATGGAGGATACAGAGAGTGAAAGTAATTTGAACTCCTGGAGTATCCCGGATATATAGAGAGAAAGTGATTGTAACCCCTGGGGTATCGAGTATACAGAGAGAGAAAGTGATTGTAACCCCTGGATTATCGTGAAACATCGAGGATACAGAGAGAGAAAGTGGTTGAAACCCCTGCAGTAACGAGTATATATATATATATATATATATAGAGAGAGAGAGAGAGAGAGAGAGAGAGTGATTGTAACCCCTGCGGTATCGAGGATACAGATAGAAAAAGTGATAGTAAACACTGGAGTATCGAGTATACAGAGAGAGAAAGTGATCGTAACCTCTAAAGTATCGAGGATACAGAGAAAGTGATTGTAAACCCTGGATTATCGAGGATACAGAGAGAGAAAGTGATTGTAACCCCTGCAGTATCGAGGATACAGAGGGAGAGAGAGAGAGTGATTGTAACCCCTGGGGTATCAGGGACACAGAGAGAGACAGTGATTGTAACCATTTGGGTATCGAGGATACAGAGAGAAAAAGTGATTGTAACCCCTGGATTATCTGGATTATCGAGGATACAGAGAGAGAAAGTGATTGTAACCCCTGCAGTACCGAGGATACAGAGGGAGAGAGAGAGAGTGATTGTAACCCCTGGGGTATCGAGGATACAGAGAGAGAAAGTGATAGTAAACACTGAAGTATCGAGGATACTGTGAGAGAGAAAGAAATTGTAATCCCTGGAGTATCTAGGATATAGAGAGAGTAAGTGATTGTATCCCCTGGAGTGTCATTGAAACAGAGAGGGAAAGTAATGGTAAACCCTGGAGTATCAGGGAAAGAGAGAGTGACAGTGATTGTAACTCCTTGGGTATCGACGATACAGAGAGAAAAAGTGATTGTTACCCCTGGAATATCGAGGATACAGAGAGAGAAAGTGATTGTAACCCCTGGAGTATCGAGGATACAGACAGATGAAAAGATTGTAACCGCTGGAGTATGGAGTATACAGAGAGAGAAAGTGATTGTAATCCCAAGAGTATGGAGGATACTCATAAGTTGTAAGAGCCAACCACCCCCTTTTTGTGAGGGTTATCTTTCCTGTCACGCCAGGTGGCGTTATTCTAGAATGGCGACAACCTGTCAAGTGAGAAGTTGGATAGTAACTGCAGCTCGTATAAAACGTTTTGTGGAAGTGCAGTGTCATTGACAGATATCGTATAGTCATTAGATAGAGTTTGGGTAACATTTTCATTATCGGGCTGGCTTTTATCTACTAAGCTTAACGTAGCTTCGAGGCGAATTCACGAATGCATTGTTTACAACCACCTGTATCCTATCTGAAAGGGCTCATCGGAAATGGTTGGCCCGTGCTAATGAATTGAGTTTGCAAACACAAATAAAAACGTAAGTTTTTAGTATTTGTACATAATCACTTATGTGTTACACCGAAAATTATGCCATTAACTTACAGGTTCTGAACCATCCGTATATGGAATTTGTCACTAAACTTGTGGCAATTCGTTTCATCAGCGCTCACCAGGTCAACAGTTGGGTCTCTGCTGCTGGTTTTGGAGTGAAATCTATTAGTTCCGTACGACTAGGATCAGATGCATTGGATGGGACAGCTAGACTGGTTTGCTTTGGTTATGGGTAAAAGGGATTTCATGGAATGCTTTTGAAGAAAACTACAAAATTATCTACTTTTATTCTGACGGAAATCGTACACACCAGTTTACCATATAAGCAAACATGATACTCAATTTGAGGAAATTCTTTAAAGATGTAGATAGATCGCTTTACAAACATTTATGTGTCATAACAGGCTTGTGTTGCTATTAGCTGAACAAAATGAAGTCTATTAATAACAAAATCAACAGAAAATAAGCCTAATGAAGTATGAAGATTGTAACCCTGGCAGAAAATTTTAGTGATATGCTTATGTATTTACCCAGTACTCTGCATAAATTCTAAGATCCAGTGACATTTCAGTTGGACTGTTTGGCTAGAAGTGTTCCCACCAATTTCACCTGTCCAAACTGACCATAGGAGAGAGATTGTGATACTGACAATATCATTAGAATGAGTTCTTTAAAAGGTAACAGAAATTTTGCAACTTGGACAGAATATCCATTTCTGAGACAAACTTATATAATGTATGCTGAAATGCTCCCGTAAGGCTGTAGAAATGGATGTAAAACCTGACCTAAAAGTCATGGAACAATGTCAACCCTTAGTCCTAATAGTTCATACTACCGTGATTGCGAATTTCTTTCATTTATCTGAGCAATTACAACAAAAACAAAAGTGAAACCATTATTGTTCCTTTTGCCAATGGCTTGTAGATACCATTGAGTTTATTGGAGATTTTTAACACAGGCAACAAAGTTACCAGGATAGGAGTACTATTTCTTCTAGATGCATTGTGTAGATTGTGCAAGTGTGTATTTTTGGAAATATAACTCCATCCTCAATATATTGGCCTATATGTAACTGTTTGCTGGTTGTTTGATATGTCATGATGTCGGAGAAGGTCTTTTATGTAAAAATGAACATATTCATTTTTAGCTCACCTGGCCCAAAGGGCCAAGTGAGCTTATGCCATAGCATGGCATTCGTCCATCACCTGTCCGTCCTGCATTTAAACAACTTCTTCTGAAATACCGAAAGGTGTAGAGTTATCATATTTGACTGGAAGGTTCCTTTGATGAAGCCCAACGAAGTTGGCGAAAAGAAATTAAATATTACAGGGCATCATTGAGAACCTATTTTAGAATAATATCACTATCCTAGATGTTTTGGATAATCAGAAAATGTCATTTAAAGGTTTAACACATTTGACCCCTGTGACCTTGACTATATATTGCTATTTCTTGAGAATAACTGTATAGATCTTTCACAGATTTTCATGTATAGGTTCCCCATGGTCCCTAGTTGTGGCTGTTTGAACTTGTGTCTGATCAGAAAAACAAAGTGGATGACAGGTGACCATCTTGGATTTTGTTTTCAATGAAATTTGTTATCGCTCTTACTTGAAAAGTCCTAGATGGATCTCTCTTAAATTGCATATGTAGGTTTCCCATGGTCTCTTGTTGTGCCTGTTTTATTTTGGGACTGATCAAAAAAACAAATGGCCATCTTAGATTTGGACTTTGAAAATCTGTTATCACTATTTCGTAAGAAGTACTGTATAGATCTTTCTCTAATTTCATGTGTTCTTTCCTTCTTGTCCCTAGTTGAGTTTGAGTTTTGGACTGATCAGAAAAACAAAATGGCAGAAAGGCAGCCATCTTGAATTTTGCCTAGTAAATATTGTTATCCCTATTTCTTAATAAGTACTGAATGGATATCACATTTCATACATATGTTACCTGTGGCCTCTTTTTTTGCCTGTTTGATTTGGGAATTGATCAGAAGAAGCCATTTTAGATTTGGCAGGTTAAGATTATCATCGCAATTTCTGCAAAGGAATGTTCAAGTGTCTTATAATTGAGAGCTAAAACAGAGATGAGAAGAGAAAAGAAAGGAAAAGATCCAACTTTCAAAGAGCAAATAAAGATCAAATAATGTTGGACACCAAGATCCCTCTGGGATCTCTTGTGATAACATATAAGTTGTCTTAGATTCTGATCAAGGGAAGGCTATATTTGGCTAAAATGATTTAATGTTTCAAATGAAAATGATACAATAAATATAGATCTTCTCTAGGGATTGTATTAAATTCTGATTAAGGATAGGCCATATTTGGCTAAAATGATTAATATGTTTCAATTGAAAATAGAAATTTGCTATGTTATTACTTTATTGTTAAAGTATTTTTTTTGTATAATCTGTTAACATGATATGTCAATAGAGTTAGGGTTTTCTGTTCAGTATTTATCACTTTGAGTTAGTAAGCTTATTTTCTTCTATGTGTTTAAATAATTGTGAAATACATCTTAATATAATCTGCACTGAAAAAAGACCTGATTCCTAAGTGTTTTTTCTTTTGTATCAACAGGGTATCATATACAGAATTGGCCTAGCTCTGTCTTATCAACAAAGTAAATGTGTGTCTGTCGAACACCCTGAACAGAATGATGGAATGGAGAGTAGTCAGATGTAACTTGTAAACCACAGGAGAGAAATATGTATGACTTTCCACCTGACTAAAGATTAAGGTGTCACCAAGATTTTCAGG
This sequence comes from Ylistrum balloti, assembly GCF_031769215.1. Classification (NCBI taxonomy): domain Eukaryota; kingdom Metazoa; phylum Mollusca; class Bivalvia; order Pectinida; family Pectinidae; genus Ylistrum; species Ylistrum balloti. Next base: position 5,507 of record NW_026782035.1, read on the forward strand.
TCATTATCAAGGTGATTATGTCAATAACTGCTTAAATAGGTTTATTCTGCAGCTGGTGCTGCCATTGTTGGAATACATCTATTGCATTGTGTTTCGTCTGTCGCCAAACATAAACTTTCCATTCAAATAATATCTTCTCAATATCAGGATGCAAATATTGGACCTTTGGCTTGCTGGGATGTAGGGCTACGAAATCTGTTAATATGAATGACCTTGACCTGCTTTCAAGGTCACAGGTGTTAAATATGTCAAAATCTTGAAAAGATTTCTCTAAAACCAAAAGGACAAGGGTACTGATATTTGACCTGTGGCATGCTAGAAGGTAGGGCTGTATATCTGCCAGTGATCTGTTTTTGATCTGTCAGTGATCTGTTATTGATCTGTCAGTGATCTGTTATTGATCTGTCAGTGATCTGTTTTTGATCTGTCAGTGATCTGTCAGTGATCTGTTATTGATCTGTCAGTGATCTGTTTTTGATCTGTCACTGATCTGTTATTGATCTGTCAGTGATATGTTATTGATCTGTCGGTGATCTGTTTTTGATCTGTCATTGATCTGTTATCGATCTGTCAGAATCTGTCAGTGTTCTGTTATCGATCTGTCAGTAATCTGTTATCGATCTATCAGTGATCTGTCATTGATCTGTTATTGATCTGTCAGTGATCTGTTTTTGATCTGTCAGGGATCTGTTATAAATCTGTCAATAATCTGTTATTGATCTGTCAGTAATCTGTTATCAATCTATCAGTGATCTGTTATGGATCTGTCAGTGATCTGTTATTGATCTGTCAGTGATCTGTTATTGATCTGTCAATGATCTTTTATTGATCTGTCAGTGATCTGTTGTTTGTATGTCAATAATCTGTTAATGATCTGTCAATGATCTGTTATTGATCTGTCAATGATCTGTTATTGATCTGTCAATGATCTGTTATGGATCTGTCAGTAATCTGTTATTGATCTGCCAGTTATCTGTTATTGATCTGTCAGTGATCTGTTGTTTGTATGTCAATGATCTGTTATGGATCTGTCAGTAATCTGTTATCAATCTGCCGGTTATCTGTTATTGATCTGTCAGTGATCTGTTGTTTGTATGTCAATGATCTGTTATGGATCTGTCAGTGATCTCTTGTTTGTATGTCAATAATCTGTTAATGATCTGTCAATGATCTGTTATTGATCTGTCAATGATCTGTTATTGATCTGTCAGTGATCTGTTATTGATATGTCAGTAATCTGTTATTGATCTGTCAATGATCTGTTATTAATCTGTCAGTGATCTGTTATTGATCTGTCAATGATCTGTTATTGATCTGTCAATGATCTGTTATTGATCTGTCAGTGATCTGTTGTTTGTATGTCAATAATCTGTTATTGATCTGTCAGTGATCTGTTGTTTGTATGTCAATAATCTGTTATTGATCTGTCAATGATCTGTTATTGATCTGTCAGTGATCTATTATTGATCTTTTAATGATCTGTTATCGATCTGTCAGTGATCTGTTATGGATCTGTCAGTGATCTGTTGTTTGTATGTCAATAATCTGTTATTGATCTGTCGGTGATCTGTTGTTTGTATGTCAATAATCTGTTATTGAACTGTCAATGATCTGTTATTAATCTGTCAGTGATCTGTTATTGATCTGTCAATGATCTGTTATTGATCTGTCAATGATCTGTTATTGATATGTCAGTAATCTGTTATTGATCTGTCAATGATCTGTTATTAATCTGTCAGTGATCTGTTATTGATCTGTCAATGATCTGTTATTGATCTGTTATCAATCTGCCAGTTATCTGTTATTGATCTGTCAGTGATCTGTTGTTTGTATGTCAATAATCTGTTATTGATCTGTCAGTGATCTGTTATTGATCTGTCAGTGATCTGTTATTGATCTGTTATCAATCTGCCGGTTATCTGTTATTGATCTGTCAGTGATCTGTTGTTTGTATGTCAATAATCTGTTATTGATCTGTCAGTGATCTGTTGTTTGTATGTCAATAATCTGTTATTGATCTGTCAATGCTTTGTTATTAATCTGTCAGTGATCTGTTATTGATCTGTCAATGATCTGTTATTGATATGTCAGTAATCTGTTATTGATCTGTCAATGATCTGTTATTAATCTGTCAGTGATCTGTTATTGATCTGTCAATGATCTGTTATTGATCTGTTATCAATCTGCCAGTTATCTGTTATTGATCTGTCAGTGATCTGTTGTTTGTATGTCAATAATCTGTTATCAATCTGCTGGTTATCTGTTATTGATCTGTCAGTGATCTGTTGTTTGTATGTCAATAATCTGTTATTGATCTGTCAGTGATCTGTTGTTTGTATGTCAATAATCTGTTATTGATCTGTCAATGATCTGTTATTGATCTGTCAGTGATCTGTAATTGATCTGTCAGTGATCTGTTATTGATCTTTTAATGATCTGTTATCGATCTGTCAGTGATCTGTTATGGATCTGTCAGTGATCTGTTGTTTGTATGTCAATAATCTGTTATCAATCTGCTGGTTATCTGTTATTGATCTGTCAGTGATCTGTTGTTTGTATGTCAATAATCTGTTATTGATCTGTCAGTGATCTGTTGTTTGTATGTCAATAATCTGTTATTGATCTGTCAATGATCTGTTATTGATCTGTCAGTGATCTGTTTGTATGTTAATAATCTGTTATTGATCTGTCAGTGATCTGTTGTTTGTATGTCAATAATCGGTTATTGATCTGTCAATGATCTGTAATTGATCTGTCAGTGATCTGTTATTGATCTTTTAATGATCTGTTATCGATCTGTCAGTGATCTGTTGTTTGTATGTCAATAATCTGTTATTGATCTGTCGGTGATCTGTTGTTTGTATGTCAATAATCTGTTATTGATCTGTCGGTGATCTGTTGTTTGTATGTCAATAATCTGTTATTGATCTGTCAATGATCTGTTATTGATCTGTCAGTAATCTGTTATTGATCTGTCAATGATCTGTTATTGATCTGTTATCAATCTGCCAGTTATCTGTTATTGATCTGTCAGTGATCTGTTGTTTGTATGTCAGTAATCTGTTATCAATCTGCTGGTTATCTGTTATTGATCTGTCAGTGATCTGTTGTTTGTATGTCAATAATCTGTAATTGATCTGTCAGTGATCTGTTGTTTGTATGTCAATAATCTGTTATTGATCTGTCAATGATCTGTTATTGATCTGTCAGTGATCTGTTTGTATGTTAATAATCTGTTATTGATCTGTCAGTGATCTGTTGTTTGTATGTCAATAATCTGTTATTGATCTGTCAATGATCTGTAATTGATCTGTCAGTGATCTGTTATTGATCTTTTAATGATCTGTTATCGATCTGTCAGTGATCTGTTATGGATCTGTCAGTGATCTGTTGTTTGTATGTCAATAATCTGTTATTGATCTGTCGGTGATCTGTTGTTTGTATGTCAATAATCTGTTATTGATCTGTCGGTGATCTGTTGTTTGTATGTCAATAATCTGTTATTGATCTGTCAATGATCTGTTATTGATCTGTCAGTGATCTGTTGTTTGTATGTCAATAATCTGTTATTGATCTGTCAGTGATCTGTTGTTTGTATGTCAATAATCTGTTATTGATCTGTCAATGATCTGTTATTGATCTGTCAATGATCTGTTATTGATCTTTTAATGATCTGTTATCGATATGTCAGTGATCTGTTATGGATCTGTCAGTGATCTGTTGTTTGTATGTCAATAATCTGTTATTGATCTGTCAGTGATCTGTTGTTTGTATGTCAATAATCTGTTATTGATCTGTCGGTGATCTGTTGTTTGTATGTCAATAATCTGTTATTGATATATCATTGATTCATTGTTAAATATTGTCAGTCAGTCACCTCTTTGTTTATTTTAGATGAAGCCAGAAGTGTCTGATTATGTGGACCAGTATGTCCGAGCAGTTTATGATTTCAGCTCAACCCAGAGAGGGGAGGTAACCCTCACCAAAGGGGAGATAATTCGAGTGTCATCAGTGATTGACAGTAATTGGCTTAAAGGGAAAAAAGGGAACAAGGAGGGGAATTTCCCTGTGAGTTTTGTGGAGAAAGTTTCCCTTCCTGCTGTACAACTAGGACAGAAAGTGTTTGGGGCTACAGAAAATTTCCCCTCACAACAGGAAGGTGACCTGCATTTCACAAAAGGTATACATGTAGCTCTTTTGTAAGCCTAGTGGAAGAGAGAGATCAAAGTTTAATTATTTCTTTGCTGAAATAGCATTCTTATGATATTAAAAATACAATGAATTGTCAGTTTAACAGAAATTCATACACACATGTTTGTCTAAATCCCCATTAATCCCAGCATGTTGAGGCAGAAGAATCAAGATTCATGTTCAGATCATTCACACTGACCCACTCCATTCATTAAATTACTTAAAAGTTATGTAATTATTGTACTGAATCATTTCATCACAAATGACTGTGTATTGTTATAAATAACGATATATTATTATAGATAAATATGTATTGTTATAAATCAAATTATTGTCCATCATTTCATACCACAGACAAAGAATTTATTTATTTTTAGCTCACCTGTTCAGAAGGACTGGTAAGCTCATGCAATCTGCGTATGTGTGTCGTTCAGTGTCTGTTGTCAGGGGTCAACCAACGTTTTACTAAAAATCGTCATGAATGATGGAACAGGTTTTGACCAAGCATCACTGACAAGTCCTTGAAGGATGAAACAGTAAAATGATGCTAAATATGTATTAAAAGGCTCTATTCTTTTGTATGTTTTTAGCCCACCATCTATCTAATAGATAGGCAGCCATCTTGGATTTTGGAAGTAAAAGTTTGTTACTGCTATTTCTTGGAAAGTACTGGATGGATCTTTCTCAAATTTCATATTCAGGTTCCCCTTGGTCCCTAGTTGTGCATTGTACCTTTTTTGGACTGATTCGAATTCAAGATGGCAGACAGGTGGCCATCTTGGATTTTGAATGTAAAAGTTTGTTACCACTATTTCTTGGAAAGTACTGGATGGGTCTTTCTCAAATTTCATATGCAGGTTCCCTTTGGTTCCAAGTTGTGCATTATACCTTTTTGGACTGATCCGAAATCAAGATGGCTGACAGGCAGCCATCTTGGATTTTGAGAGTAAAATCTTGTTACTGCTATATCTGTGGAAGTACTGGATGGATCCTTCTGATATTTCATAGATATTGGTTTCCCCTGGTCCCTAGTTGTGCATTGTACCTTTTTTGGACTGATTTGAAATCAAGGTGGCCCACAGGCAGCCATCTTGGATATCGACAGTAATACAGTACAAGCATATTGTCCATTATCCACCTGTAACTGACTGCTATCTAATAACACTTTGGGATCTTTTTCAAATGATATTTGCTAATAGGTGCTTAATAAAAATATCTTGTGCCATCATTGAGTATATTCAATGAAGACCAGTTCATGAACATTTACAACACCTGTAACAAACAAAAAAAAAATAAACAAATCTTCAAGAACTGAAAACAGATCCTCAAATGATGGGTGCCAAGATCCCTCTGGGATCTCTTGTTTGTACAATCTTCCTTGATATTTCAGGTGCAGTGGTGGTTGGTTTACGTCGTATAGACGACAATTGGTGGGAGGGTAAATCTGGAGTTTATCATGGAATTTTCCCATTGACACATGTAATGGAATTAGAGGTGCCATCCTGTCTTCGGGAGAGATCCAAGAGTGTACATTCATCTGAGCCTATGTTTGCCAGGGCCATGAGGGACTCAAAAGCCCAGCTGGACGGAGAGCTAGGGTTCCAGGTTGGGGATATGATCACCATCACTGAGGTAGTTGATGAAGACTGGTACATTGGAGAACTTAGTGGCCGTACGGGGATGTTTCTGGCGTCTTGTGTGGAGCTATTACAAGACACCCATAACCAGGACAGTCAAGATGACCATGGACAAATAGACACGCACCAGGTCTCCTCCAGTCTAGTGGAGATAAACAATACACAGAGTGTATCTTATCACACCAGTACCTCCAGTGATGCAAACTCTACTCATCAAACTTCAGACTCTGTGTCAGATGTGGCCCTGTGTTCACGTTCAACCTCACACAACGCTGACATCACACCATACGCTCGCACCCTTTATCCCTTTGTTGGTCAATCTGAAGATGAATTAACGTTTCATGGAAATGAGATGGTGTATCTCATACAACATGTAGATGATCAGTGGATTGAAGGAGAATTGGACGGCAAATCTGGACTATTTCCGGCATCCTTTGTGTCTATAATTGTTGATTGCCCTTATGTATCTGATTCAGTACCTGCAAACATATCATCTGTTAACCAAACAATGTCAGAGGACAGTACAGGACCACTACTTAAGGCTAGTAGTGTTAGTATTAATGAAGTGACTAAGTTTAGTAATACTGATTCAAGTGTCGGCTGTTATGGGCTGGTCAAGTTCACATTTGTTGGAGAAAATAGTGGAGATCTCAGTGTCATGGAGGGAGACACTATCCATATTATAAGATTTATAGATGATAATTGGGTTATGGCCCAAGATGACAGAGGCAAGGAAGGGATCTGTCCAAAAAACTTTGTAGAGATATTTAAGGAAAGTCCAGATATCCCGCCACAAGGAAACTCAGAGCAAATCAAGCGAGATGTTGGTGAAGATACATCTAAACATTATGAAATATCAAAAATAAAAAATATTGATAGATCAAAACCACCAATGAAACCCTTGGTGTCCCCAAAGCCGACTCTGAAACCCAAACCTGCATTACTTCCGAAACCTTCACTAAAGCCTATGGGTCCGTTAAAGGCTACCCTTTCACCATCACAAACTTTGGATGGCAGTATCCAGAGATCTCCATCCTCTCCTGTTCTACAGAGTGTTGTGGTCCCAGATTCAAACTCCAAACCTAAATCTTCATCTTCGTGTGAACTAGATAGGATAGGACTGGTTCAGCCTGCAATAATTACAGAGACACCCCACATCAACAAAAACCTTGATTCTTTGATTACTAGTGAGATGGAAAAAGCAATGGAAGAGACTCGTTCTCGAAGCTCTAGTACTCACAGTACAACCTCCTCTGGATCAAGTGTTGGTTCTCGAGAGACTGAAAGCCAGGGGTCAGCATCTGTTCCTGTTCGAGTAAAACGTCCCCCTCCACCCAGCCATATGTCTGCCAGTCAATACAGACATTCAGTAAACTTTCCAGTGACCTTTGACTCCACTAACACTTCACAATCACGTCTCAGTAGACAAGGCAGTCTAGCCACTTCCTCAGGCCTGAATAGCACTAATCAGATCAGCGTTGGGAACTCCACTTTCTTCACAGATGCCTTGATCCCAGATCACAAATTTCCAGTTCCAAGAAGACCTCCTCCATCACCACAAAGGATGGGTTCAGTTGATACACTTGAACGAAAGTTATCCTTAAAAAAACCACCTCCACCCCGCCCAACAGTGCCCAGGGGCAGTGTTTGGGACACCTGCACCCCTCAGAACATACCTAACAAGACCCTCCCTCACAGATCTGCACCCTGCCCTCCCAAAAATGTGCGTGTTCCATCCCGCCCTGCCCCACCTACCCCATCTCAGATAGTTTCTCCTCCAAAACGACCACCTCCAAGGAGACCCTTGTCAGAGGAGGCCATTGAAAAGTGTAAGTACACTTGATTCTTACATCCCACATTCTAATTTTTAGGTCATTTGACCCAAAGGGTCAAGATGACCTATAGCTGTCGTCGTCCGCCGTGCACCGTCCGCCGTCCCCCGTGCATAAACTTTTCATTCAAAAAATTTCTTCTCAAATACTAGAAGGTCTAGGGGGCTAATACTTGGCACAGAGGATACTGGCATGGAGCTCTACCAAGTTTGTTCAAATGAATGACCTTGACCCACTTTAAAGGTCACAGGGGTCAAATATGTTAAAATCTTTAAACAACTTCTTCTCATTAACCAAAAGGCTCAGAGTGTAGATATTGGGCCTGTGACATGCTGGGATGAAGTGCTACTAAGTTTGTTCAAGTGAATGACCTTGACCAACGTTCAAGGTAACAGGGGCCAAATATGTTAAAATCTTTAAACGACTTCTCCTTAATAACCAAAAGGCTCAGATTGCTGATATTGTGCCTGTGGCATGCTGGGATGAAGGGCTATCAAGTTTGTTCAAATGAATGACCTTGAACAACTTTCAAGGTCACAGGGGTCAAATATGTTAAAATCTATGAATAACTTCTTCTCAAATACTAGAAGGCCTAGGGGGCTAATACTTGGCCCATAGCATGCTGGCATGGAGCCCTACAAAGTTTGTTCAAATGAATGACCTTGGCCTACTTTCAAGGTCACAGGGGTCAAATATGTTAAAATATACAAACGACTTCTTCTCAATAAGCAAAAGTCCATGAGTGCTGATATTGGGCCTGGAGGATGCTTGGAGGAAGGGCTACCAAGTTTGTGCAAATAAATGACCTCGACATACTTTCTAGGTCACAGGGGTCAAATATGTTAAAATTTTTAAACAACTTCTTCTCAACAACCAAAAGGTTCAGAATGCTGATATTGGGTCTGTAGGATGCTGGGTTGACATGCTACCAAGTTTGTTCAAATGAATGACCTTGACCCATTTTCAAGGTCAAAGGGGTTAAATATGTTAAAATATGCCAGTGACTTCTCAATAACCAAAATGACTAGAATGCTGAGATTGGGCCTGTAGGATGCTTTGAGGAAGTGTTACCAAATGTGTTCAAGTGAATGACCTTGACCCACTTTCAAGATCACAGGGTTCAAATATGTTAAAATCTGTAAACAACTTCTTCTCAGTAACCAAAAGGCTCAGAGTGCTGATATTGGGCTTGTAGGATGCTGGGAGGAAGGGCTACCAAGTTCATTCAAATGAATAAAGCCCACTGTTTTAGCGGCAGACTCACTGTTGTTAGAGTTTGGCTTGCTTTTTGTCAGATGACCGTTAAGGCCCATGGGCCTCTTGTTAGGTCACCTGACCTGAAGGGCCAAGTGAGCTTATGCTGTGGTGCGGTGTCTGTCATCCATCGTCTTTCTGTCATTTACTTTTCCCTTAAAATAACTTCTTCTTAATAACCAATGGACCAAATGTTTTGATATTTGGCTGGTATGTTCCTAGGATGAAGCTGACAAAGTTTGTGAAAAGAAATTACCTTGACCTATGTTCGAGTGACGGGGGTCACATTTTTAAAATGTTTAAATAACTTCTTCTCATGACCTAAAAGGCGTAGAGCCATGGAATTTGGCTGGTATGGTTCTAGGATGAAGTCCGACAAAGTTTGCGAAAGGAAATGTCCTTGACCTAAATTCAAGGTCACAAGGATCAAAATTTGAATTTGTTATTGCAGCTATAGTAGCCATGTCAATTTTGTCCATTTTTTATATAATAGATACCAGGTAGGTGCTGCACACCCATTCAGCCTCTTGTTAAGTTTGTGCTTGTCACTTGTTAAAACCTAAATATTCAACTAAGGTGACCGTGAAGGCATCTTTTTTCTCTTTTTTTCTTTTATCTGTCATCAAAAAATGAGGCTCCAGCTAAATCTCTCTTTCACTATATATCTCTGCATTTGGAACATGGTTAGATATATTCAAGCAATCTTCTTCTTGAAACTATAGAGACAGGTTTAATATTTTGCATTTTACTATGAATATGAATGTTTTATCACATATTCAAGATGGCTGTCAGCGGCCATCTTTGATAGTGATATCTGAAGAATACTGCTATGATTATATTGATGATGAATGGTGACATAAGTATTTCATCAAAGTTTCAGGTATTAGATCAACAATGCTTTACATTGATTTGTAAATTGCAGATGAAGCCAATGCAGAGGTCATTCGAGATTTACGTAACAGGATACAGGAAGCAGAGAAGGACTTGGAGGTAAGCAAGCTTTTGGCCCATTTATTATTCAAACAGTGCAATTTTAATATACTGCTGGGCCAATCTTCCACATTATGATTGTGGTAATCATATCAATTAACTGCCTTCATGGCTAATCACATCAATTTATCAAAAGTGTGACTGCCATCCTCACCAATTATCATATTACTTGATCAAAAGTCTGACCGCTGCCCTGGTTGACCCCCAGGGCTGAAGGGTAGGGCTGAAGGGGTTCAAATTGACTCAGATTTCAAAAATATTCTTCTCAACATCCAGATATGGCAGTATCAAATGCTCTTCATGGATAGAAGTGTCTTAAGGTGGTTTACCAAAATTGTGAATTTCATGGCCCCAAGGTCTCACATTTCCCCGTGGGGTGGGGGGGGGGGGGGGGGGAGGGTAAAGTTTACTCTAGTTTATAAAGGAAAACTAGATTGTTGAGTATGATTTGTTTAATTATAATTGTAAATATTTCAATCTTGGTTAGAATTGTGAATGAAGGTTGACAACTAGGTAGTATGAATAGATTGATCCTGACTGACCCCTAGGGGCTGTTAGGTAGGGCCAGAAGGGGTCACATTGACTTACAAAAATCTTCTTCTCAACACCCATGTATGGTCGAATCAAATGCTCTTGTGGTCCAAAAGATCATCGTGGAAATTCATCAGATTTGTCAGTCTATCGTCTGCAATTCTATTGTTTGTCCATTGGTGCATTAATTGTCCGATGATCGTTCAGGACTGTGGCCTTCTTGTTAGGAGAAAATATCATTAAAAAGTGGTATTTATAGACCAGCTTTATTACCACCTTTCTTAACCGTTTGGAATTTTTGTTGACAGAACTGTCGGAAGTGTAAAGGAGAGTTAGAACACATGTTGACCAACAGTCGAGAAGAAGATCGTGCAGAAGTGTATGACAATGTTGAATTTTATGAGGAAAACATCAAAGGTCTTACTGAGGAGTTACAAAACTTGAGGGGTGAGTTCTGTTTTAGACATGTAGATGAATTGGTGTTGATGGTTGTGCTGTTATAATGTCCGTTAAATTTCTGGAGATTAATTCTGAATGCACAAGTTTTTTAACTCAAAAGATTTAATCATCATCTACAAGGTATAATGTGAAATTTTATCCCTGCTTAATTTTTGCCCTTTTTGTCCATGTACAGGGAGGGCAAAATTAAGATTGGAAAAGAATTTTCTCAAAGCAATGTTATATAATCCTCAGAGTGTGAAATGAACATGAGGCGAATTTGTTGTATAATGGTATCCGAGTATACAGTATGTAAAATTCCCAGATAAAAATTTGTGTGACTATATTTATATCACAGTTGTGTAAAACTTCAATATTAAATAAACTGCTACATAATAATTAAATTGATATACTTAATATTAAATAAGTAACATTCTGAAATCTAGTAAACTTTCTTAGGAAATCTTACCAGCTGATCCTTCTCTCTCAAAGTTTTGAATGTACCTGCAGTACTGTCTCATGTAGATTTTTTTCGCCAGTTGTATATACACAATGTGTATGTTGTTACTAAAGTCTTATATTAAAGTCACTTGAATTTTTAAGTGCGTTCTGTATGGGTTATTGAGTAATATGTCCTACATTTAGGGTTTAAATTGGATTCTGATTTTATGAAACAAGTCACATTGATTTTCATTTCATTGAGCCTTTTGCTAGCTAAAATGAAAAATTTGTGATGAGTTTCATAAATGATATATCAAAGAGAAGCAAATTTAAGATCGTTGTTATCCTTTGATTACCATTAGTGTAATTGCTTGGTTATAAGCTCCACTGGTATATAAGTCACAGAGCCAATGTTTACTGACTTTAAACATTTTTATCCACATATAAGCCAAACAGGAATATAAGCTGCACCTTTTCTGACAATATGGTGACCACTATTATTGACATTCGATATACTGGTGACAGATAACGGAAGGCAGTTAGTACCAATTGCTAACAGTTATATTGACCAAAGTTCATTGATATAACAGACAAAGGAAGTCAATTTATCAAGGTCATCAGTGAAACTTTGAATAAAGTTTGCAAATGAATTATATGCAGACAATCTTTTAGTATATTGATGTAGTTAAAAAAAATGTAAAATAGCAAATATCAAACTTGTTTGGCTTTTGTGCCATTACGTACAGTTTACTAAACATTGGTGTTTATACTGTGAAATTTTAATGAAGGCCTTTGCATGCTGACCAAATTCTTATAGTCCCACATTATTTCTGCTTGCAAGTTACATGAAGCCATATATATCATAAACAAGCATGGTAGTCATTCTCAAATATAACCTATAAACCGATGACCTATCAATCCAAGGATGCATATTAAAAACTTCTGCAATGGCTTCGAAGTGAAGTAACCGCAGGAGTCCAGATGATTTTATTGTGAATTTTCCGGCCCCCAGTTTGATTGGAGGCGGTGATTAGTTAAGAGAGAGAGAGAGTGTAATAAATAGGTGATCTGTTTTTCCAGCCTCTAGTTTGACTGAAGGAGGTGATTAGTTAAGAGAGAGAGAGAGTGTAATAAATAGGTGATCTGTTTTTCCAGCCTCTAGTTTGACAGAAGGAGGTGATTAATTAACAGTGAGGTTGTTATATACAGGTTTCTACCATAACCTGTGTATGCTATCTCATGTCCAGATTATTCATTAAACACCATATCCATTGTTTATTCATACGCATAATACACATGTGTATTATTGGTGACAGCCAAATCTATTGGACGAGGCATTAACATTTGACCCAACTATGATCTGTGACCCCGAACTAGTTTAGCAGTGAGAGTGTTATATACAGGTGACCTGTTTCCCTGTTGTTTCTGTACTTACATTTAAAGGTTAACTTATGTATACCTGTTACAGAAACTCTACAGAGAATGTCTCCAGAGGAAGTTGATGCTGTTGAACAACAGATCGTAGATGAGAAACGCAGACAAGAAGAGGAGAAACAACAATTAGAGGAAAAGAAAAGGCAGGAAGAAATGATTAAAAAAAGAAAAGAAAAACGATCAAAAGTGATTGAGGAGTTGTTGCAGACAGAAAAAGACCATCTACAAAGTCTGCATTTATGTATGGAGACTTTTCTCAATCCTCTGTCAGAAAAGGTAGGAAACTGTTATCTCACCTGTATATGGAGACTATTCCAAATCTTCTGTTAGAAAAGGTATGGAACTTTGATCTCACCTGTCTATAGAGACTTTTCTCAGTCCTCTGTCAGAAAAGGTAGGAAAATTTGATCTCACCTGTATATTGAGACTTTTCTCAATCCTCTGTCAGAAAAGGTAGGAAACTGTTATCTCACCTGTATATGGAGACTTTTCTCAATCCTCTGTCAGAAAAGGTAGGAAACTGTTATCTCACCTGTATATGGAGACTATTCCAAATCTTCTGTTAGAAAAGGTATGGAACTTTGATCTCACCTGTCTATGGAGACTTTTCTCAGTCCTCTGTCAGAAAAGGTAGGAAAATTTGATCTCACCTGTATATTGAGACTTTTCTCAATCCTCTGTCAGAAAAGGTAGGAAACTGTTATCTCACCTGTATATGGAGACTTTTCTCAGTCCTCTGTCAGAAAAGGTAGGAAACTGTTATCTCACCTGTATATGGAGACTATTCCAAATCTTCTGTTAGAAAAGGTATGGAACTTTGATCTCACCTGTCTATGGAGACTTTTCTCAATCCTCTGTCAGAAAAGGTAGGAAAATTTGATTTTACCTGCATATGGAGACTTTTCTCAATCTTCTGTCAGAAAAGGTAGGGAATTGTTATCTCACCTGTATATGGAGACTTTACCAAATCTTCTGTTAGAAAAGGTAGGAAACTTTGATCTCACCTGTATATGGAGACTTTTCTGAATCCTCTGTCAGAAAAGGTAGGAAACTTTGATCTCACCTGTATATGGAGACTTTTCCCAATCTTCTGTCAGAAAAGGTAGGAAAATTTGATTTTACCTGCATATGGAGACTTTTCTCAATCTTCTGTCAGAAAAGGTAGGGAATTGTTATCTCACCTGTATATGGAGACTTTACCAAATCTTCTGTCAGAAAAGGTAGGAAACTTTGATCTCACCTGTATATGGAGACTTTTCTGAATCCTCTGTCAGAAAAGGTAGGAAACTTTGATCTCATCTGTATATGGAGACTTTTCCCAATCTTCTGTCAGAAAAGGTAGGGAACTATTATCTCACCTGTATCAGGAAACTTTTCTCAATCTTCTGTCAGAAAAGGTAGGGAATTGTTATCTCACCTGTATATGGAGACTTTACCAAATCTTCTGTCAGAAAAGGTATGGAACTTTGATCTCACCTGTATATGGAGACTTTTCTCAATCTTCTGTCAGAAAAGGTAGGAAACTTTGATCTCACCTGCATATGGAGACTTTTCTCAATCTTCAGTCAGAAAAGGTAGGGAATTGTTATCTCACCTGTATATGGAGACTTTACCAAATCTTCTGTCAGAAAAGGTAGGAAACTTTGATCTAACCTGTATATGGAGACTTTTCCAAATCTTTTTGTCAGAAAAGGTAGGAAACTTTTTTCTTACCTGTATATGGAGACTTTTGCAAATCTTTTGTCAGAAAAGGTAGGAAACTTTGTTCTCAACTGTATATGGAGACTTTTATCAATCTTCTGTCAGAAAAGGTAAGAAACTTTGATCTCACCTGTATATTGAGACTTTTCCCAATGTTCTGTCAGAAAAGGTATGGAACTTTGATCTCACCTGTATATGGAGACTTTTCTCAGTCCTCTGTCAGAAAAGGTAGAGAACTGTTATCTGACCTCTTTATATAGACTTTTCTCAATCTTCTGTCAGAAAAGGTAGGAAACTTTGATCTCACCTGTATATGGAGACTTTTCTCAATCTTTTGTCAGAAAAGGTAGGAAACTGTTATCTCACCTGTATATGGAGACTTTTCTCAATCCTCTGTCAGAAAAGGTAGGAAACTTTGATCTCACCTGTATATTGAGACTTTTCTCAATCCTCTGTCAGAAAAGGTAGGAAAATTTGATCTCACCTGTATATGGAGACTTTTCTCAATCTTCTGTCAGAAAAGGTAGGAAACTGTTATCTCACCTGTATATGAAGACTTTTCTCAATCTTCTGTCCGAAAAGGTAGGAAACTTTGATCTCACCTGTCTATGGAAACTTTTCGCAGTCCTCTGTCAGAAAAGGTAGGAAAATTTGATCTCACCTGTATATTGAGACTCTTCTCAATCCTCTGTCAGAAAAGGTAGGAAACTTTGATCTTACCCGTATATGGAGACTTTTCCAAATCTTCTGTCAGAAAACGTAGGGAACGATGATCTCACCTGTATATGGAGACTTTTCTCAATCTTCTGTCAGAAAAGGTAGGGAACTATTATCTCACCTGTATAAGGAGACTTTTCCCAATGTTCTGTCAGAAAAGGCAGGGAACTTTGATCTCACCTGTATATGGAGACTTTTCTCAATCCTCTGTCAGAAAAGACAGGGAACTTTGATCTCACCTGTATATGGAGACTTTTCTCAATCTTTTGTCAGAAAAGGTAGGAAACTGTTATCTCACCTATATATGGAGACTTTTCTCAATCCTCTGTCAGAAAAGGTAGGAAACTTTGATCTCACCTGTATATTGAGACTTTTCTCAATCCTCTGTCAGAAAAGGTAGGAAAATTTGATCTCACCTGTATATGGAGACTTTTCTCAATCTTCTGTCAGAAAAGGTAGGAAACTGTTATCTCACCTGTATATGGAGACTTTTCTCAATCTTCTGTCCGAAAAGGTAGGAAACTTTGATCTCACCTGTCTATGGAAACTTTTCTCAGTCCTCTGTCAGAAAAGGTAGGAAAATTTGATCTCACCTGTTTATTGAGGCTTTTCTCAATCCTCTGTCAGAAAAGGTAGGAAACTGTTATTTCACCTGTATATGGAGACTTTTCTCAATCTTCTGTCAGAAAAGGTAGGAAACTTTGATCTCACCTGTATATTGAGACTTTTCTCAATCCTCTGTCAGAAAAGGTAGGAAAATTTGATCTCACCTGTATATGGAGACTTTTCTCAATCTTCTGTCAGAAAAGGTAGGAAACTGTTATCTCACCTGTATATGGAGACTTTTCTCAATCTTCTGTCCGAAAAGGTAGGAAACTTTGATCTCACCTGTCTATGGAAACTTTTCTCAGTCCTCTGTCAGAAAAGGTAGGAAAATTTGATCTCACCTGTTTATTGAGGCTTTTCTCAATCCTCTGTCAGAAAAGGTAGGAAACTGTTATCTCACCTGTATATGGAGACTTTTCTCAATCTTCTGTCAGAAAAGGTATTGAACTTTGATCTCACCTGTATATGAAGACTTTTCTGAGTCCTCTGTCAGAAAAGGTAGGAAAATTTGATCTCACCTGTATATTGAGACTTTTCTCAATCCCCTGTCAGAAAAGGTAGGAAACTTTGATCTCACCTGTATATTGAGACTTTTCTCAAAACTCTGTCAGAAAAGGTAGGAAACTTTGATCTTACCCGTATATGGAGACTTTTCCAAATCTTTTGTCAGAAAAGGTAGGGAACGATGATCTCACCTGTAGATGGAGACTTTTCTCAATCCTCTGTCAGAAAAAGGAGGGAACTTTGATCTCACCTGTATATGAAGACTTTTCTTAATCTTCTGTCAGAAAAGGTATTGAACTTTGATCTCACCTGTATATGAAGACTTTTCTTAATCTTCTGTCAGAAAAGGTGTGGAACTTTGATCTCACCTGTATATTGAGACTTTTCCGAATTTCTGTCAGAAAAGGTATGGAACTTTGATCTCGCCTGTATATAGAGACTTTTGTCAGTCCTCTGTCAGAAAAGGCAGGAAAAGTTGATCTCACCTGTATATTGAGACTTTTCTCAAACCTCTGTCAGAAAAGGTAGGAAACTTTGATCTCACCTGTATATGGAGACTTTTCGAATTTCTGTCAGAAAAGGTATGGAACTTCGATCTCACCTGTATATGGAGACTTTTCTCAATCCTCTGTCAGAAAAGGTATGGAACTTTGATCTCACCTGTATATGGAGACTTTTGTCAGTCCTCTGTCAGAAAAGGCAGGAAAAGTTGATCTCACCTGTATATTGAGACTTTTCTCAATCCTCTGTCAGAAAAGGTAGGAAACTTTGATCTCACCTGTATATGGAGACTTTTCCCAATCTACTGTCAGAAAAAGTATGGAACTTTGATCTTACCTGTAGATGGAGACTTTTCTCAATCTTCTGTCAGAAAAGGTAGGGAACTTTGATCTCACCTGTATATGGAGACTTTTCTCAATCTTTTGTCAGAAAAGGTAGGGAACTTTGATCTCACCTGTATATTGAGACTTTTCTCAATCTTCTGTCAGAAAAGGTAGGAAACTGTTATCTCACCTGTATATGGAGACTATTCTCAATCTTCTGTCCGAAAAGGTAGGAAACTTTGGTCTCACCTGTAGATGGAGATTTTTCTCAATCCTCTGTCAGAAAAAGGAGGGAACTTTGATCTCACCTGTATATGGAGACTTTTCTTAATCTTCTGTCAGAAAAGGTGTGGAACTTTGATCTCACCTGTATATGAAGACTTTTCCGAATTTCTGTCAGAAAAGGTATGGAACTTCGATCTCACCTGTATATGGAGACTTTTCTCAATCCTCTGTCAGAAAAGGTATGGAACTTTGATCTCACCTGTATATGGAGACTTTTGTCAGTCCTCTGTCAGAAAAGGCAGGAAAAGTTGATCTCACCTGTATATTGAGACTTTTCTCAATCCTCTGTCAGAAAAGGTAGGAAACTTTGATCTCACCTGTATATGGAGACTTTTCTCAATCTTCTGTCAGAAAAGGTAGGTCACCTGTATATGGAGACTTTTCTCAATCTTCTGTCAGAAAAGGTAGGGAACTTTGATCTCACCTGTATATGGAGACTTTTCTCAATCTTCTGTCAGAAAAGGTATGGAACTTTGATCTCACCTGTATATGGAGACTTTTCTCAATCTTTTGTCAGAAAAGGTAGGAAACTGTTATCTCACCTGTATATGGAGACTTTTCTCAATCTTCGGTCAGAAAAGGTATGGAACTTTGATCTCACCTGTATATGGAGACTTTTCTCAATCTTCTGTCAGAAAAGGTATGGAACTTTGATCTCACCTGTATATGGAGACTTTTCTCAATCTTCTGTCAGAAAAGGTAGGTCACCTGTATATGGAGACTTTTCTCAATCTTCTGTCAGAAAAGGTAGGGAACTTTGATCTCACCTGTATATGGAGACTTTTCTCAATCTTCTGTCAGAAAAGGTATGGAACTTTGATCTCACCTGTATATGGAGACTTTTCTCAATCTTTTGTCAGAAAAGGTAGGAAACTGTTATCTCACCTGTATATAGAGACTTTTCTCAATCTTCGGTCAGAAAAGGTATGGAACTTTGATCTCACCTGTATATGGAGACTTTTCTCAATCTTCTGTCAGAAAAGGTATGGAACTTTGATCTCACCTGTATATGGAGACTTTCTCAATCTTTTCAGAAAAGTCAGAGAACTTTGATCTCACCTGTATATTGAGACCTCTCAATCCTCTGTCAGAAAAGGTAGGAAACTTTGATCTCACCTGTATATTGAGACTTTTCTCAATCCTCTGTCAGAAAAGGTAGGTCACCTGTATATGGAGACTTTTCTCAATCTTCGGTCAGAAAAGGTAGGGAACTTTGATCTCACCTGTATATGGAGACTTTTCTCAATCTTTTGTCAGAAAAGGTAGGAAACTGTTATCTCACCTGTATATGGAGACTTTTCTCAATCTTTTGTCAGAAAAGGTAGAAAACTGTTATCTCACCTGTATATTGAGACTTTTCTCAATCCTCTGTCAGAAAAGGTAGGAAACTTTGATCTCACCTGTATATGGAGACTTTTCTCAATCTTCTGTCAGAAAAGGTATGGAACTTTGATCTCACCTTGATATGGAGACTTTTCTCAATCTTCTGTCAGAAAAGGTATGCAACTTTGATCTCACCTGCATATGGAGACTTTTCTCAATCTTCTGTCAGAAAAGGTATGGAACTTTGATCTCACCTGTATATTGAGACCTCTCAATCCTCTGTCAGAAAAGGTAGGAAACTTTAATCTCACGTGTATATGAAGACTTTTCTCAATCTTCTGTCAGAAAAGGTAGGTCACCTGTATATGGAGACTTTTCTCAATCTTCTGTCAGAGAAGGTAGGGAACTTTGATCTCACCTGTATATGGAAACTTTTCTCAATCTTCTGTCAGAAAAGGTATGGAACTTTGATCTCACCTGTATATGGAGACTTTTCTCAATCTTTTGTCAGAAAAGGTAGGAAACTGTTATCTCACCTGTATATGGAGACTTTTCTCAATCTTCTGTCAGAAAAGGTAGGAAACTGTTATCTCACCTTTATATGGAGACTTTTCTCAATCTTCTGTCAGAAAAGGTAAGATTCAATGAAAAATACTTTCAGTACTTCATTGCCCAAACACTACAACTGACAAAATGCATGATCTTAGTCGTTTAGTTAACAATGGACTGAGACGCTGTAATTAACCATGTGTTATGCACAGGTGACTTTCAACTCTGTTTTTGTATTGACCAATTTCGTAAGAAGATGTGCCGATGTTTTGACAAAAAATTGATTTTGAGCCAACAAATGACTTTTCCCTTGCTTTACAATTGAAAGGACTGAAAAATCGCTTTGACTCAACCAAAATTTTAACTCTGTGAAATTCAAGTCATCCGAATTAAAATTACAAAGATATAGAAGGAAAAAAAACTCGAAAATTATTTTGACTTGTACAATTTAGAGACGGGTTTCAACTGTATTTCAGTGTTTGACCTACTTCTATTTCTGTGATTTGTTTCAGCATCCTGATGTGGATATTGAGATAATGTTTGGAAACATGGAGGAGATTGCAGAGGTGTCCCAGCGTCTCCTGACATTGATGGAGGAGGCTGTCTATACTAGAGAGTTTCAGGATCAAGTTATAGGTAAGTCTATCATATTGAGGGAGGAGACTGTCTATACTAGAGAGTTTATCATATTGAGGGAGGAGACTGTCTATACTAGAGAGTCTATCATATTAAGGGAGGAGACTGTCTATACTAGAGAGTTTATCATATTGAGGGAGGAGGCTGTCTATGCTAGAGAGGTTATTATTTTGAGGAAGGAGGCTGTCTATAGGAGGTTGTCTATACTAGAGAGTTTATGATATTGAGGGAGGAGGCTGTCTGTAGGAGGCTGTCTATACTAGAGAGCTTATCATTTTGAGGAAGGAGGCTGTCTATAGGAGGCTGTCTACACTAGAGAGTTTATTATATTGAGGGAGGTGGCTGTCTATACTAGAGAGTCTATCATATTGAGGGAGGAGGATGTCTATTCTAGAGAGTTTATCATATTGAGGGAGGAGGCTGTCTATACTAGAGAGTTTATCATATTGAGATAGGAGGCTGTCTATACTAGAGAGTTTATCATATTGAGGGAGGAGGCTGTCTATAGGATGCTGTCTATACTAGAGAGGTTATCATTTTGAGGAAGGAGGCTGTCTATACTAGAGAGTTTATCATATTGAGGGAGGAGGCTGTCTATAGGAAGCTGTCTATACTAGAGATGTTATCATTTTGAGGAAGGAGGCTCTCTATAGGAGGTTGTCTATACTAGAGAGTTTATCATATTGAGGGAGGAGGCTGTCTATACTAGAGAGTTTATCATATTGAGGGAGGAGGCTGTCTATAGGAGGCTGTCTATACTAGAGATGTTATCATTTTGAGGAAGGAGGCTGTCTATAGGAGGTTGTCTATACTAGAGAGTTGATCGTATTGATGGAGGAGGCTTTTTATACTAGAGAATTTATCATATTGAGGGAGGAGGCTGTCTACACTAGAGAGTTTATTATATTGAGGGAGGTGGCTGTCTATACTAGAGAGTCTATCATATTAGGGGAGGAGGATGTCTATTCTAGAGAGTTTATCATATTGAGGGAGGAGGATGTCTATTCTAGAGAGTTTATCATATTGAGGGAGGAGGCTGTCTATACTAGAGAGCTTATCATATTGAGGTAGGAGGCTGTCTATACTAGAGAGTTTATCATATTGAGGGAGGAGGCTGTCTATAGGATGCTGTCTATACTAGAGAGGTTATCATTTTGAGGAAGGAGGCTGTCTATACTAGAGAGTTTATCATATTGAGGGAGGAGGCTGTCTATAGGAGGCTGTCTATACTAGAGATGTTATCATTTTGAGGAAGGAGGCTGTCTATAGGAGGTTGTCTATACTAGAGAGTTTATCATATTGAGGGAGGAGGCTGTCTATACTAGAGAGTTTATCATATTGAGGGAGGAGGCTGTCTATAGGAGGTTGTCTATACTATATAGTTTATGATATTAAGGGAGGAGGCTGTCTGTTGGAGGCTGTCTATACTAGAGAGGTTATCATTTTGAGGAAGAGGCTGTCTATAGGAGGTTGACTATACTAGAAAGTTTATGATATTGAGGGTGAAGGCTGTATATCCTACGAAGTTTATCATATAGTGGGAGGAGGCTGTCTATACTAGAGAGGTTATCATATTGTGGGAGGAGGCTGTCCAGTGGATGCTGTCTATACTAGAGAGGTTATCATGTTGAGGGAGGAGGCTGTCTATAGGAGGTTGTCTATACTAGAGATTCTATCATGTTGAGGGAGGAGGCTGTCTATACTAGAGAGTCTATCATATTGTGGGAGGAGGCTGTATATAGGAGGCTGTCTATACTAGAGATGTTATCATTTAGGGGAAGGAGTCTGTCTATAGGAGGCTGTCTATACTAGAGATTCTATCATGTTGAGGGAGGAGGCTGTCTATACTAGAGAGTCTATCATATTGAGGGAGGAGGCTGTCTATATTAGAGAGGTTATCATTTTGAGGAAGGAGGCTGTCTATAGGAGGCTGTCTATACTAGAGAGGCTATCATTTTGAGGAAGGAGGCTGTCTATAGGAGGTTGTCTATACTAGAGATTCTATCATGTTGAGGGAGGAGGCTGTCTATACTAGAGAGTCTATCATATTGAGGGAGGAGGCTGTCTATACTAGAGAGTCTCATCATATTGAGGGAGGTGGCTGTCTGCACTAGAGAGTTTATCATATTGAGGGAGGAGGCTATCTATACTACAGAGTCTATCATATTGAGGTAGGAGGCTGTCTTTACTAGAGAGTCTATCATATTGATGTAGTGATGTAGGAGGCTGTCTATACTAGAGAGTTGATCATATTGAGGGAGGAGGCTGTCTATGCTAGAGAGGTTATTATTTTGAGGAAGGAGGCTGTCTATAGGAGGTTGTCTATACTAGAGAGTTTATCATATTGAGGGTGAAGGCTGTATATCCTAGGGAGTTTATCATATTGAGGGAGGAGGCTTTTTATACTAGAGAGTCTATCATTTTGAGGGAGGAGTCTCTCTATACTAGAGAGTTTATCATATTGAGGGAGGAGGCTGTCTATACTAGAGATGTTATCATTTTGAGGAAGGAGGCTGTCTATTGGAGGCTGTCTATACTAGAGATTCTATCATGTTGAGGGAGGTGGCTGTCTATAGGAGGCTGTCTATACTAGAGATTTATCATTTTGAGGAAGGAGGCTGTCTATAGGAGGTTGTCTATACTAGAGAGTTTATCATAGAGAGTCTATACTAGAGAGTTTATCATATTGAGGGGGAGTCTATACTAGAGAGCTGTGTATGAGGGAGGAGGCTGTCTATACTAGAGAGTTTATCATATTGAGGGAGGAGGCTTTTTATACTAGAGAGTCTATCATTTTGAGGGAGGAGGCTGTCTATACTAGAGAGTTTATCATATTGAGGGTGAAGGCTGTATATCCTAGGGAGTTTATCATATTGAGGGAGGAGGCTTTTTATACTAGAGAGTTTATGATTTTGAGGAAGGAGGCTGTCTATAGGAGGCTGTCTATACTAGAGAGTTTATCATATTGAGGGAGGAGGCTGTCTATACTAGAGAGTTTATCATATTGAGGGAGGAGGCTGTCTATACTAGAGAGTTTATCATATTGAGGGAGGAGGCTGTCTATACTAGAGAGGTTATCATTTTGAGGAAGGAGGCTGTCTATAGGAGGTTGTCTATACTGGAGAGTTTATCATATTGAGGGAGGAGGCTGTCTATACCTGAGAGTTTATGAAATTGAGGGAGGAGGCTGTCTATACTAGAGAGTTTATCATATTGAGGAAGGAGGCTGTCTATAGGAGGCTGTCTATACTAGAGATTCTATCATTTTGAGAAAGGAGGCTGTCTATAGGAGGTTGTCTATACTAGAGAGTTTAACATATTGAGGGAGGAGGCTGTCTATACTAGAGAGTCTATCATATTGAGGGAGGAGGCTGTGTATAGGAGGCTGTCTATACTAGAGAGTTTATCATATTGAGGGAGGAGGCTGTCTATACTAGAGAGTTTATCATATTGAGGAATGAGGCTGTCTATAGGAGACTGTCTATACTAGAGAGTCTATCATATTGAGGAAGGAGGCTGTCTATACTAGAGAGTCTATCATATTGAGGGAGGAGGCTCTCTATACTAGAGATTTTATCATATTGAGGGAGGAGGCTGTCTATAGGAGGCTGTCTATACTAGAGAGGTTATCATTTTGAGGAAGGAGGCTATGTATAGGAGGTTGTCGATACTAGAGATTCTATCATTTTGAGGGAGGAGGCTGTCTATACTAGGGAGTTTTGTCAAATTGAGGGAGGAGGCTGTCTATACTAGAGAGTTTATCATATTGAGGGAGGAAGCTGTCTCTACTAGAGAGTTTATCAAATTGAGGGAGGAGGCTGTCTATACTAGGGAGTTTTGTCAAATTGAGGGAGGAGGCTGTCTATACTAGAGAGTTTATCATATTGAGGGAGGAGGCTGTCTATACTAGAGAGGTTATCATTTTGAGGAAGGAGGCTGTCTATAGGAGGTTGTCTATACTAGAGAGTTTATCATATTGAGGGAGGAGGCTCTCTATACTAGAGAGTTTATCATATTGAGGGAGGAGTCTCTCTATACTAGAGAGTTTATCATATTGAGGGAGGAGGCTGTCTATACTAGAGAGTTTATCATATTGAGGGAGGAGGCTGTCTATAGTATGCTGTCTATACTAGAGTGTTTATCATATTGAGGGAGGAGGCTGTCTATACTAATGAGTTTATCATATTGAGGGAGGAGGCTGTCTATACTAGAGAGTTTATCATATTGAGGGAGGAGGTTGTCTATACTAGAGAGTTTATCATATTGAGGGAGGTGGCTGTCTATACTAGAGAGTTTATCATATTGAGGAAGGAGGCTGTCTATACTAGAGAGGTTATCATTTTGAGGGAGGAGGCTGTCTATACTAGAGAGTTTATCATATTGAGGGAGGAGGCTGTCTATACTAGAGAGTTTATCATATTGAGGGAGGAGGCTCTCTATACTAGAGAGTTTATCATATTGAGGGAGAGTTTATGAAATTGAGGGAGGAGGCTGTCTATACTAGAGAGTTTATCAAATTTAGGGAGGAGGCTGTCTATACTAGAGAGTTCATCATATTGAGGGAGGAGGCTGTCTATACTAGAGAGTTTATCATATTGAGGGAGGAGGCTGTCTATAGTATGCTGTCTATACTAGAGAGTTTATCATATTGAGGGAGGAGGCTGTCTATACTAGAGAGGCTATCATTTTGAGGAAGGAGGCTGTCTGTACTAGAGAGTTGATCATATTGAGGAAGGATGCTGTCTATACTAGAGAGTCTATCATATTGAGGAAATAGACTGTCTATTCTAGAGAGTCTATCATATTGAAGGAGGAGGCTGTCTATACTAGAGAGTTTATCATATTGAGAGAGTCTATACTAGAGAGTTATCATATTGAGGGAGGAGACTGTATATACTAGAGAGTTTATCATATTGAGGGAGGAGGTTGTCTATACTAGAGAGTTTATCATATTGAGGGAGGTGGCTGTCTATACTAGAGAGTTTATCATATTGAGGAAGGAGGCTGTCTATACTAGAGAGGTTATCATTTTGAGGGAGGAGGCTGTCTGTACTAGAGAGGTTATCATTTTGAGGAAGGAGGCTGTCTATAGGATGTTGTCTATACTAGAGAGTTTATCATATTGAGGGTAGAGGCTGTCTATACTAGAGAGTTTATCATATTGAGGGAGGAGGCTCTCTATACTAGAGAGGTTATCATATTGAGGGAGGAGGCTGTCTATAGGAGGCTGTCTATACTAGAGAGTTTATCATATTGAGGGAGGAGGCTCTCTATACTAGAGAGTTTATCATATTGAGGGAGGAGACTGTCTATACTAGAGAGTTTATCATATTGAGGGAGGAGGCTCTCTATACTAGAGAGTTTATCATATTGAGGGAGGAGACTGTCTATAGGAGGCTGTCTATACTAGAGAGTTTATTATATTGAGGGAGGAGACTGTCTATAGGAGGCTGTCTATACTAGAGAGTTTATCATATTGAGGGAGGAGGCTGTGTATACTAGAGAGTTTATCATATTGAGGGAGGAGACTATACTAGAGAGTTTATCATATTTTGAGGGAGGAGGCTGTCTATACTAGAGAATTTATTATATTAGAGAGAGGGAGGAGGCTGTCTATACTAGAGAGTTTATCATATTGAGGGAGGAGGCTCTCTATACTAGAGAGTTTATCATATTGAGGGAGGAGGCTCTCTATACTAGAGAGTTTATCATATTGAGGGAGGAGACTGTCTATAGGAGGCTGTCTATACTAGAGAGTTTATTATATTGAGGGAGGAGACTGTCTATACTAGAGAGTTTATCATATTGAGGGAAGAGGCTCTCTATACTAGAGAGTTTATCATATTGAGGGAGGAGGCTGTCTATACTAGAGAGTTTATCATATTGAGGGAGGAGGCTGTCTATACTAGAGAGGTTATCATTTTGAGGGAGGAGGCTGTCTATACTAGAGAGTTTATCATATTGAGGGAGGAGGCTGTGTATACTAGAGAGTTTATCATATTGAGGGAGGAGACTGTCTATAGGAGGCTGTCTATACTAGAGAATTTATTATATTGAGGGAGGAGACTGTCTATACTAGAGAGTTTATCATATTGAGGGAAGAGGCTCTCTATACTAGAGAGTTTATCATATTTAGGGAGGAGACTGTCTATAGGAGGCTGTCTATACTAGAGAGGTTATCATTTTGAGGAAGGAGGCTGTCTATAGGATGTTGTCTATACTAGAGAGTTGATCATATTGAGGGAGGTGGCTGTCTATACTAGAGAGGTTATCATTTTGAGGGAGGAAGCTGTCTATATTAGAGAGTTTATCATATTGAGGGAGGAGGCTGTCTATACTAGAGAGTTTATGATATTAAGGGAGGAGGCTGTCTGTAGGAGGCTGTCTGTACTAGAGAGGTTATCATTTTGAGGAAGGAGGCTGTCTATAGGAGGTTGTCTATACTAGAGAGTTTATCATATTGAGGGTGAAGGCTGTATATCCCAGGGAGTTTATCATTTAGTGGGAGGAGGCTGTATATACTAGAGAGGTTATCATTTTGAAGAAGGAGGCTATGTATAGGAGGTTGTCTATATTAGAGAGTCTATCATTTTGAGGGAGGTGGCTGTGTATACTAGAGAGTTTATCATATTGAGGGAGGAGGCTGCCTATACTAGAGAGTCTATCATATTGAGGGAGGAGGCTGCCTATACTAGAGAGTTTATCATATTGAGGGAAGAGGCTCTCTATACTAGAGAGTTTATCATATTGAGGGAGGTGGCTGTGTATACTAGAGAGTTTATCATATTGAGGGAGGAGGCTGCCTATACTAGAGAGTCTATCATATTGAGGGAGGAGGCTGCCTATACTAGAGAGTTTATCATATTGAGGGAAGAGGCTCTCTATACTAGAGAGTTTATCATATTGAGGGAGGAGGCTGTCTATAGGAGGCTGTCTATACTAGAGAGTCTATCATATTGAGGGAGGAGGCTCTCTATACTAGAGAGTTTATCATATTGAGGGAGGAGACTGTCTATACTAAAGAGTTTATCATATTGAGGGAAGAGGCTCTCTATACTAGAGAGTTTATCATATTGACGGAGGAGACTGTCTATAGGAGGCTGTCTATACTAGAGAGTTTATCATATTGAGGGAGGAGGCTCTCTATACTAGAGAGTTTATCATATTGAGGGAAGAGACTGTCTATACTAGAGAGTTGATCATATTGAGGGAGGAGGCTGCCTATACTAGAGAGTCTATCATGTTGAGGGAGGAGGCTCTCTATACTAGAGAGTTCATCATATTGAGGGAGGAGGCTCTCTATACTAGAGAGGTTATCATATTGAGGGAGGAGGTTGTCTATAGGAGGCTGTCTATACTAGAGAGGTTATCATTTTGAAGAAGGAGGCTATGTATAGGAGGTTGTCTATATTAGAGAGTCTATCATTTTGAGGGAGGTGGCTGTGTATACTAGAGAGTTTATCATATTGAGGGAGGAGGCTGCCTATACTAGAGAGTCTATCATATTGAGGGAGGAGGCTGCCTATACTAGAGAGTTTATCATATTGAGGGAAGAGGCTCTCTATACTAGAGAGTTTATCATATTGAGGGAGGAGGCTGTCTATAGGAGGCTGTCTATACTAGAGAGTCTATCATTTTGAGGGAGGAGGCTCTCTATACTAGAGAGTTTATCATATTGAGGGAGGAGACTGTCTATACTAAAGAGTTTATCATATTGAGGGAAGAGGCTCTCTATACTAGAGAGTTTATCATATTGACGGAGGAGACTGTCTATAGGAGGCTGTCTATACTAGAGAGTTTATCATATTGAGGGAGGAGGCTCTCTATACTAGAGAGTTTATCATATTGAGGGAGGAGGCTCTCTATACTAGAGAGTTGATCATATTGAGGGAGGAGGCTGCCTATACTAGAGAGTCTATCATGTTGAGGGAGGAGGCTCTCTATACTAGAGAGTTCATCATATTGAGGGAGGAGGCTCTCTATACTAGAGAGGTTATCATATTGAGGGAGGAGGTTGTCTATAGGAGGCTGTCTATACTAGAGAGGTTATCATTTTGAGGAAGGAGGCTGTCTATAGGAGGTTGTCTATACTAGAGAGTTGATCATATTGAGGGAGGTGGCTGTCTATACTAGAGAGTTTATCATGTTGAGGGAGGAGGCTGTCTATACTAGTGAGGTTATCATTTTGAGGGAGGAGGCTGTTTATACTAGAGAGTTTATCATATTGAGGGAGGAGCCTGTCTATAGGAGGCTGTCTATACTAGAGAGTTTATCATATTGAGGGAGGAGGCTGTCTATACTAATGAGTTTATCATATTGAGAGAGGAGGCTGTCTATACTAGAGAGTTTATCATGTTGAGGGAGGAGGCTGTCTATACTATTGAGTTTACTTTAAGCAGTGCCTTAAAATGTAAGGCAATCAATACTTTTTTTGAATATGTATGTCATTTGAAAGTTAAAAGTGTATTTGAAGTATGAATGGATCATTCATTGTTGATGGAAGCATATCATCTTCATGTGAAAAACCTCAAGTATACTGTTAGTAAGTACACTCTAAGTATACTGTTAGTAAGTACACTCAAAGTATACTGTTAGTAAGTACACTCTACGTATACTGATATACACTCTAAGTATACTGTAAGTACACTCTAAGTCAACTGATGTTCACTCTAAGTAAACTGTTAGTAAGTACACTCTAAGTAAACTGATGTATGCTGAAAGTATACTGTTAGTAAGTACACTCAAAATATACTGTCAGTGTACATTAAAGCCTGAAATGTATACTAATAAGGAAAGTTACAAGCATATATCAATCATACTTGACATATTCTTTAAGAATAGCATAAAGAAAATTTGTTCGATAAGTTGATCTTATAAAACTTATCTTAAAGAGTGACTAATGATCATTAATTAAGTCAAAACACTTTTCATAACATATGAATTTAAAGATAAAAAGAAATGTGGGTTATATTTGCAACACGATTTTAAATTGTGTGTCCTTTGAGTTCTTTGGTTAGTCATATCAAGGTATATTGTATTGTCGAACGTGTTGGAGCCAAAATTAAAAACCCTGAAAATATCCTGTCTACAATTTATGTTTTAACCTCCTTATTTACTTCAGGTCCCTGCTTCATCACTGTAGCAGAAGATATGAAGAATGTTTATGCACCCTACTGTCGTAACCATGATGATGTTATCATGGTCCTGGAGAAGGTTAGTTTCAGTAACCAGTATAATATTTATCTTGTCTGACCATCTTGTCTGTTGTAATACAGAACATTGTTAAGGGATGAAAATACTTTTATCTAGATGGTATTCTCAAGGTTATGGAGTCAAAGGTCAAGGTAAAATTCTATTTTTAAACTGGTAATTATATTGTAAGAATCTGAGGGAAAATTTGGTGAAATTGAACGGGAGGTGAAATGGATCTTTTGACTATAAACATTTTATGAAAAGATGAAGCAATGTTGATGAGAAAATCAACAGACAAATGGGCCAGATTTCATGGTTATAAGTCAGTGGAAGTTTGTGCCTTCTAACTAGGAGGAAGTTTAACAGGAAAAGAATTGAACATCAGTGGATAGATTCTGTGGTTATGATAATGGTAAGCCTACCTAGCTGGAACACATGAGCGTCACAATAAATCACGGAATGGAGATGTTGCTGGTCCATGGTTAGATTAGCTAGCTTAAACGACGGAATGGAGATGTTGATGATCCATGGTTAGGTTAGCTAGCTTAAACGACGGAATGGAGATGTTGGTGGTCCATGGTTAGGTTAGCTAGCTTAAACGACGGAATGGAGACGTTGATGGTCCATGGTTAGGTTAGCTAGCTGAAACACAAGAACGACACAATAAACTAAGGAATGGAAATGTTGCTGGTCCATAGGATTTGACAGAATTTTTGATGTCAGCTCTACAAGCTGTATTTCAGGATTCTTGACATATGTGTTCACATACAATACATGTTGAATGTGTCTGTTGCAGTCAAAAACTAGGTCACTATTACTATAAATGAAAATTAACTCAATTTTAAAAGTCATTTTCACTCAATTTTTCAGCATTCTCATTTACAGTAGAAAGTTATAATTTAGACATTTAAAATAGGCTGTCATGGACAGATTAGCTTGTGAAACAGGCTTAATCACTCTACATTTCTCATACACTGTGAGATGATTTTGGAATTATTAATTATTAATCATTATTTAAAAATATATGTCCTAATTTCTATGACAGAAGCAGACACCTAGTGTGATCTGTTAGGGTCATACACCTTCTGGGACCTGTTAGGATGAGAGACAATTGGGACTCTTGTAAGGTATGGCACCTAGTGGGACTCTGTTAGGGTGAGACCAGTAAGGGTCAGTCACCTAATAGGAACTTAGTGTCAGATACCTAGTTGGCCCTTTTAGGGTAAGACACATATTGGGACCTGCTAGGATCAGACACCTAGAGGGACCTGTTAGTATCAGACACCTAGTGGGATTCTTATATGGTCAGACACCTAGTGGGACCTGTCAGTATCAGACACTTAGAGGGACCTGTTAGTATCAGACACCTAGTGGGATTCTTATATGGTCAGACTCCTAGAGGGACCTGTTAAGATCAGACACCTTGTGGGACCTGTTAAGAGATCAGACACCTACTGGGACCTGTGAAGATCAGACACCTAGAGGGACCTGTTAGTATCAGACACCTAGTTGGACTCAAATATGGTCAGACTCCTAGTGGGACCTCTTAGGATCAGACACCTAGTGGGACCTGTTAGTATCAGACAGCTAGTGGGACTCTATTATGTTCTAGACACTTAGTCGGACCTGTTAATATCAGACACCTAGTAGGACCTGTTAGTATCAGACACCTAGAGGGACCTGTTAGTGTCAGACACCTAGTGGGACCTGTTAGTATCAGACAGCTAGAGGGACCTGTTAGTATCCGACAGCTAGAGGGACCTGTTAGGATCAGACACCTAGTGGGACCTGTTATAATCAGACACCTAGAGGGACCTGTTAGTATCAGTCACCTATTGGGACTCTAATATGGTCAGACACCTAGTGGGACCTGTTAGTGTCAGACATCTAGTGGGACCTGTTAGTGTCAGTCACCTAGAGGGACCTGTTAAGATCAGACATCTAGTGGGACCTGTTAAGAGCAGACACCTTATGGGACCTGTTAAGATCAGACACCTTGTGGGACCTGTTCAGATCAGACACCTAATGGGACTCAAATATGGTCAGACACCCAGTGGGACTTGTTAAGATCAGACACCTAGTGGGACCTGTTAGTGGCAGACATCTAGAGGGACCTGTTAGTATCAGACACCTAGTGGGACCTGTTAAGATCAGACACCAAGAGGGACCTGTTAGTATCAGACTCCTAGTGGGACCTGTTCAGATCAGACACCTAGAGGAACCTGTTAGTATCAGACTCCTAGTGGGACTCAAATATGGTCAGACACCTAGTGGTACCTGTTTAGATCAGACACCTAGTGGGACCTGTTAGTATCAGCCACCTAGAGGGACCTTTTCTATCAATGATGTAAAAAAGTATATTGTGCTTAAGTTGAAGCTATTACCTGTCACTCCATTACATTGCAGTATCATGCCAACCAATCTATAAATGAATACTTTGAAAGAATGCTGGAGATAATGCGAGTACAGACAGTTGTGTTTGATGTGGAGGCGCTTCTTATTAAGCCAGTTCAGCGTATCCTCAAATATCCCCTCTTGCTCAACGAACTTGCTAAGGTGAGGCCATGAAATTAGTGTTTCCCTAAAAGTGTTAAAAACTTCAGAAATCTGTTAAGACTGATTTCCCTCTGAAATGACTGGGTTTCACTCTGAACTGACTGATTTCCCTCTGAAATGACTGGGTTTCACTTTGAACTGACTGATTTCCCTCTGAAATGACTGGGTTTCACTCTGAACTGACTGATTTCCCTCTGAAATGACTGGGTTTCACTCTGAAGTGACTGGTTTCACTCTTAAATGACTGATTTCTCTCTGAAATGACTGGTTTCACTCTGAAATGCTTGATTTATTGCAAAAGTGACTGGTTTCACTCTGAAATGACTGGTTTCACTCTGAAATGACTGATTCCACTCTGAAATGACTGGTTTCACTCTGAAGTGACTGGTTTCACTCTGAAATGCTTGATTACTTTAAAAGTGACAGATTTCACTCTGAAGTAACTGATTTCCATCTGAAATGACTGATTTACTGTTGAAGTGACAGATTTCCCTCTGAAATGACTGATTTACTGTTGAAGTGACTGATTTCACTCTGAAAGGACTGATTTCTCTCTGAAATGACTGGTTTCACTCTGAAATGCTTGATTTATTGCAAAAGTGACTGGTTTCACTCTGAAATGACTGGTTTCACTCTGAAATGACTGATTCCACTCTGAAATGACTGGTTTCACTCTGAAGTGACTGGTTTCACTCTGAAATGCTTGATTTACTTTAAAAGTGACAGATTTCACTCTGAAGTAACTGATTTCCATCTGAAATGACTGATTTACTGTTGAAGTGACTGATTTCACTCTGAAATGACTGATTTCACTCTGAAATGACTGGTTTCACTCTGAAATGCTTGATTTATTGCAAAAGTGACTGGTTTCACTCTGAAATGACTGATTTCACTCTGAAATGACTGGTTTCACTCTGAAATGACTGGTTTCACTCTGAAGTGACTGGTTTCACTCTGAAATGCTTGATTTACTTTAAAAGTGACAGATTTCACTCTGAAGTAACTGATTTCCATCTGAAATGACTGATTTACTGTTGAAGTGACTGATTTCACTCTGAAATGACTGATTTCACTCTGAAAAGACTGGTTTCACTCTGAAATGCTTGATTTATTGCAAAAGTGACTGGTTTCACTCTGAAATGACTGATTTACTGTTGAAGTGACTGATTTACTGTTGAAATGACTGATTTACTGTTGAAGTGACTGGTTTTACTATGAAATGACTGATTTACTGTTGAAGTGACAGATTTCTCTCTGAAATGACTGATTTACTGTTGAAATGACTGATTTACTGTTGAAGTGACTGGTTTTACTATGAAATGACTGATTTACTGTTGAAATGACTGATTTCTCTCTGAAATGACTGATTTACTGTTGAAATGACTGATTTACTGTTGAAGTGACTGGTTTTACTATGAAATGACTGATTTACTGTTGAAGTGACAGATTTCACTCTGAAATGACTGATTTACTGTTGAAGTGACTGATTTCACTCTGAAAGGACTGATTTCACTTTGAAGTGACTGATTTCTCTCTGAAATGACTGATTTACTGTTGAAGTGACTGATTTCTCTCTGAAATGACTGATTTACTGTTGAAGTGACTGACTTCACTCTGAAATGATTGATTTACTGTTGAAGTGACTGATTTCACTCTGAAAGGACTGATTTCTCTCTGAAATGACTGGTTTCACTCTGAAATGCTTGATTTATTGCAAAAGTGACTGGTTTCACTCTGAAATGACTGGTTTCACTCTGAAATGACTGATTCCACTCTGAAATGACTGGTTTCACTCTGAAGTGACTGGTTTCACTCTGAAATGCTTGATTTACTTTAAAAGTGACAGATTTCACTCTGAAGTAACTGATTTCCATCTGAAATGACTGATTTACTGTTGAAGTGACTGATTTCACTCTGAAATGACTGATTTCACTCTGAAATGACTGGTTTCACTCTGAAATGCTTGATTTATTGCAAAAGTGACTGGTTTCACTCTGAAATGACTGATTTCACTCTGAAATGACTGGTTTCACTCTGAAATGACTGGTTTCACTCTGAAGTGACTGGTTTCACTCTGAAATGCTTGATTTACTTTAAAAGTGACAGATTTCACTCTGAAGTAACTGATTTCCATCTGAAATGACTGATTTACTGTTGAAGTGACTGATTTCACTCTGAAATGACTGATTTCACTCTGAAAAGACTGGTTTCACTCTGAAATGCTTGATTTATTGCAAAAGTGACTGGTTTCACTCTGAAATGACTGATTTACTGTTGAAGTGACTGATTTACTGTTGAAGTGACTGATTTCTCTCTGAAATGACTGATTTACTGTTGAAATGACTGATTTACTGTTGAAGTGACAGATTTCACTCTGAAATGACTGATTTACTGTTGAAGTGACTGATTTCACTCTGAAAGGACTGATTTCACTTTGAAGTGACTGATTTCTCTCTGAAATGACTGATTTACTGTTGAAGTGACTGATTTCTCTCTGAAATGACTGATTTACTGTTGAAGTGACTGACTTCACTCTGAAATGATTGATTTACTGTTGAAGTGACTGATTTCTCTCTGAAAGCACTGATTTCACTTTGAAGTGACTGATTTCTCTCTGAAATGACTGATTTACTGTTGAAGTGACAGATTTCACTCTGAAATGATTGATTTACTGTTGAAGTGACTGACTTCACTCTGAAATGATTGATTTACTGTTGAAGTGACTGATTTCACTCTGAAATGACTGATTTACTGTTGAAGTGACTGATTTCTCTCTGAAATGATTGATTTACTGTTGAAGTGACTGATTTCCCACTGAAGTGACTGATTTCCCTCTGAAGTGCATGGTCTCTTATGATTTTTCCCATTGGAATGTAATGACTGGATATGTTAAAAAATTTATTATTTTTTTGGTTCTACAATGAAGAAAGTTTTATTTTTATATTGTGTATCAAGACAACAGAAGAAAATCACAAAGATAAGTTAGAACTACTCAACGCCATCAACAGCATGACAGATGTTGCGACTGCTATCAACGAGTACAAACGCAGGAAAGATTTAGGTAAGTCATGCAGAAACAAAGCCTGAAATTATAATAGTTTTATCCATGTCCATCCATTTTGTTCTGTTTTAATCCCTCTGCACTAGCCCAATTAATCACGAAATATTTGCAAGGCAGAATTAAAGGCATACTAAACAGTACTTTGTTTACTTGTTTGTTTGTACAGTTTATAAGTATAAGAAAGTCACAGATGAAACCCTTGGGGACAAACTAGCTAAACTCAGTCTCCACTCATTGAGGAAAAAGGGAAGTCGCTTTAAGGGTCGATTATCAACCTCAATAGGACTGTCACCACAGGTAAGTAAACACAATTTAGGATGTTTATTTTTGACGCCTGTTTGTTGTCAACTTTAACCTTGCCCATAACTAATACACTGTAAGAAGTAGGGCTTTCATATTTGGCATGTGTGTTCCTTGTGACAAGACCTTTCAGGTGGTTCTCAATTTTTTGACTATGTGACCTTTGACCTACATTTGAAAAAATTTAACATTGGCCATAACTACTGAACTAAACCTGTCGAATCATTACCACAACGAAAACATAAGTGTTTCACAAAGTGTGCATACAATTATCTCAGTTTTAATGTCCCGCTTCAGAATTTCTTGGCAACTGTTTTTTGGCATAGTGTTTCATAAACACATCTTGTTTTTCCATGCAAAAAGTTTATTTGTAGTTAATGTTGATGTTCCAAGACATGTTATATGTCTTTTTTCATTTACTTTGCTTTAAACAGTTTTCATGGTTTTCAGTTTATAACATTTGCATTCAGATAACTATTAAGGCCCATAGGTTTCTTGTCTTATGCCAACTTTTTTTATTCACAGTGCAGGTAAAAAATATATACTATTAAAGACTTAAAAGCTATCGATTGTTTTTTAACCCTTATTTCAATTGTTTGTCAAGATTAGCCTGCTACTTGACGTCCTTGTTTTTTAACCCTTATTTCAATTGTTTATCAAGATTAGCCCGCTACTTGACGTCCTTATTGGTATATTCTTCAAGAATATTTCCCGTAAGAATTCATGGGTAATTCTACATAATTGTTTTTGAGTGCTAGCTAGCAACCTAGGTTGTATATTGTTTTCCTTTGGAGATTGACTGTTTAGATGTCTTGGTTGTCTGTTTTTGAGGTGAAGATCAATTGTTTGGGGTTAAGGTAATCTGATCTGGAGGTAAAGATTGACTGTTTAGATAGTCTGAGGTTTACCACATCATATAGATACAGTGCTCCAGATAGCCTGCGTGAATGCGTTTTCACGCACAATATTTCTAATTTCACGCTAGGAAAAAATAAGATTTGCGTCATTAACCCGTGCGAAATCCGGACTCTGCGTCAATGTCCGGCTCCAATATTACGTAGTTAGAAAACTCAATAATCTAAGTCAAACAGACACTTATCAAGTAAACGAAACTCGTAACAAGCGCTTTCTTGATCGTGATTATAAACCAGTCGCATAGCAAATATGGCGCTGTCAAAAATGTTTACAAATTCAGTGTTACCCTAATATGGAAAAACCCATACACTTGATGAAGGCAGGGGTGAAAAAACCCCTCAATTTATAAAGGTAGGAGTGAAAACCCCACATGTCAAAAAGTTATCTGGAGCACTGTAGATAGTCTGAGGTGTACCACATCATATAGATAGTCTGAGGTTTACCACATCATATAGATAGTCTGAGGTTTACCACATCATATAGATAGTCTGAGGTTTACCACATCATATAGATAGTCTGAGATGTACCACATCATATAGATAGTCTGAGGTTTACCACATCATATAGATAGTCTGAGGTTTACCACATCATATAGATAGTCTGAGGTTTACCACATCATATAGATAGTCTTAGGTTTACCACATCATATAGATAGTCTGAGGTTTACCATATCATATAGATAGTCTTAGGTTTACCACATCATATCCCCAACAATCACCTTTTAATTGGTGACTAAATTTCAGACTAAGGATGATGCTTTTGACAAGGAGGAGAGTCGTTTCAGATTGTTGGAGAAAACAGTGAAGATTTTCGTACGAGATATTCAGGTGTACATGGAGCAAGTTCAGGTAAGTGGTTGTATTGTTCTGTACTTGTCAAGTTCATTCTTATAGTACATTGGACTTTACCCTCCCACCCCACAGCCAATCAGGTTGTACCTCTGTCTGTCCATCTGTTGATGTGACATTGAACCGACTGATCCTTCAAAACTAATGAGTTGATGTCAGCATTACTTGCTGGCTGCAATCCTTATACATTGTAGATATAGATCTATGTAATATATATTAGGTGGAGTTATCTCCCCTTTTCAAAAGTTATGACCTTTTTGGGAGGAGGGTAGTTGAAGTCTTAAAGCCATAACAATGTCAATTATTCAGTTTGTTGACTGAAACAAATGGAACAGAATTGGTGATTCATTACATTGAACTCTGTAAAACCACCCTTACAATCATAATGTTGTGTATCAATACTGAAGAACAGTACAGTACTTCAGTATGTGTTAAAGTGTTTATAAATATATATGATGTATTATGAAGGTTTTTGTGTTGTCAGTAAACAGTTCTGGAACCAGTATGATAAATACATGTATTATCATTGTATAGTTTCGTACATGTTTGCTTGTTTGATGAAGATTCAAAAGGATATGGATTCTATAGCAGCTGTAGTCAAATGAATGTAGTGTGAAAGTTGAGATATGATATAGGAAATATAGATCCAGGGTTGTTTTCTCTCTTGTATAAAAGTGTTAATTTTCTTTTTGTGTTTAATCATCCCAGAGTTATCTGAGAACTATACTGAAAAATCATATATTTTCATGGCGCTTCATTTTCTTGGTTTTTCCAATCAATGCCTTTTTCTGGACATTTGATTTTGTGCAATCTGTGCGTTGTCATGAGTGTGATGTAGAGATGTGTTTTTATCTTCAGGAATCTGTACGTTGTCATGAGAGTGTGATGTAGAGATGTGTTTTTATCTACAGGAATCTGTACCTTGTCATCAGAGTGTGATGTAGAGATGTGTTTTTATCTACAGGAATCTGTACGTTGTCATGAGAGTGTGATGTAGAGATGTGTTTTTATCTACAGGAATCTGTACGTTGTCATGAGAGTGTGATGTAGAGATGTGTTTTTATCTACAGGAATCTGTACGTTGTCATCAGTGTCTGATGTAGAGATGTGTTTTCATCTACAGCAATCTGTACGTTGTCATCAGTGTTTGATGTAGAGATGTGTTTTTATCTTCAGGAATCTGTACGTTGTCGTCAGTGTGTGATGTAGAGATGTGTTTTTATCTACAGCAATCTGTACATTGTCATCAGTGTGATGTAGAGATGTGTTTTTATCTACAGAAATCTGTACGTTGTCATGAGAGTGTGATGTAGAGATGTGTTTTTATCTACAGGAATCTGTACGTTGTCATGAGAGTGTGATGTAGAGATGTGTTTTTAACTACAGCAATCTGTACGTTGTCATAAGTGTGTGATTTAGAGATGTGTTTTTATCTACAGAAATCGGTACATTGTCATCAGTGTCTGATGTAGAGATGTGTTTTTATCTACAGGAATCTGTACGTTGTCATGAGAGTGTGATGTAGAGATGTGTTTTTATCTACAGGAATCTGTACGTTGTCATCAGTGTCTGATGTAGAGATGTGTTTTCATCTACAGGAATCTGTACGTTGTCATCAGTGTCTGATGTAGAGATGTGTTTTTATCTACAGGAATCTGTACGTTGTCATCAGTGTCTGATGTAGAGATGTGTTTTTATCTACAGGAATCTGTACGTTGTCGTCAGTGTGTGATGTAGAGATGTGTTTTTATCTACAGGAATCTGTACGTTGTCATCAGAGTGTGATGTAGAGATGTGTTTTTATCTACAGGAATCTGTACGTTGTCATCAATGTGTGATGTAGAGATGTGTTTTTATCTACAGCAATCTGTACGTTGTCATCAGTGTCTGATGTAGAGATGTGTTTTTATCTCCAGGAATCTGTACGTTGTCGTCAGTGTGTGATGTAGAGATGTGTTTTTATCTACAGGAATCTGTACGTTGTCATGAGAGTGTGATGTAGAGATGTGTTTTTATCTACAGCAATCTGTACGTTGTCATAAGTGTGTGATTTAGAGATGTGTTTTTATCTACAGGAATCGGTACATTCTCATCAGTGTCTGATGTAGAGATGTGTTTTTATCTACAGGAATCTGTACGTTGTCATGAGAGTGTGATGTAGAGATGTGTTTTTATCTACAACAATCTGTACGTTGTCATCAGTGTCTGATGTTGAGATGTGTTTTTATCTACAGGAATCTGTACGTTGTCATCAGTGTCTGATGTAGAGATGTGTTTTTATCTACAACAATCTGTACCTTATCATCAGAGTGTAATGTAGAGATGTGTTTTTATCTACAGGAATCTGTACCTTGTCATCAGAGTGTAATGTAGAGATGTGTTTTTATCTACAGGAATCTGTACGTTGTCATCAGTGTGTGATTTAGAGATGTGTTTTTATCTACAGAAATCGGTACATTGTCATCAGTGTCTGATGTAGAGATGTGTTTTTATCTACAGCAATCTGTACGTTGTCATCAGAGTGTGATGTAGAGATGTGTTTTTATCTACAGGAATCTGTACGTTGTCATCAATGTGTGATGTAGAGATGTGTTTTTATCTACAGGAATCTGTACGTTGTCATCAGAGTGTGATGTAGAGATGTGTTTTTATCTACAGGAATCTGTACGTTGTCATCAGAGTGTGATGTAGAGATGTGTTTTTATCTACAGGAATCTGTACGTTGTCATCAGTGTGTGATGTAGAGATGTGTTTTTATCTACAGGAATCTGTACGTTGTCATCAGAGTGTGATGTAGAGAGATGTGTTTTTATCTACAGAAATCTGTACGTTGTCATCAATGTGTGATGTAGAGATGTGTTTTTATCTATAGGAATCTGTACGTTGTCATCAATGTCTGATGTAGAGATGTGTTTTTATCTACAGCAATCTGTACGTTGTCATCAGTGTCTGATGTAGAGATGTGTTTTTATCTACAGGAATCTGTACGTTGTCGTCAGTGTGTGATGTAGAGATGTGTTTTTATCTACAGGAATCTGTACGTTGTCATCAGTGTGATGTAGAGATGTGTTTTTATCTACAGGAATCTGTACGTTGTCATGAGAGTGTGATGTAGAGATGTGTTTTTATCTACAGGAATCTGTACGTTGTCATCAATGTGTGATGTAGAGATGTGTTTTTATCTACAGGAATCTGTACGTTGTCATCAGTGTCTGATGTAGAGATGTGTTTTTATCTACAGCAATCTGTACGTTGTCATCAGTGTCTGATGTAGAGATGTGTTTTTTAGGGCCCCGCATCGCGATGCGGGTGCCCTATAGTAATCACCTTGTCCGTCTGTCCGTCTGTCTGTCTGTCCGTCTGTCCGTCCGTTTCCCTGTCCGTCGATCCATATATCTGTCCATCTGTCCATTTTCATTGGATTTTGATGAAAGTTGCTTTCAATACTTGACACCTGTCCATATATTTCTTAATATTAAGAAACTCAATCATAAGGGGTAGGTATTATGCGGGGCCCTTCCTCGACAATGGTCTAGTATCTACAGGAATCTGTACGTTGTCGTCAGTGTGTGATGTAGAGATGTGTTTTTATCTACAGGAATCTGTACGTTGTCATGAGAGTGTGATGTAGAGATGTGTTTTTATCTACAGGAATCTGTACGTTGTCATCAGTGTGTGATGTAGAGATGTGTTTTCATCTACAGGAATCTGTACGTTGTCATCAGTGTCTGATGTAGAGATGTGTTTTTATCTACAGGAATCTGTACGTTGTCATCAGTGTCTGATGTAGAGATGTGTTTTTATCTACAGGAATCTGTACGTTGTCGTCAGAGTGTGATGTAGAGATGTGTTTTTATCTATAGGAATCTGTACGTTGTCATCAATGTGTGATGTAGAGATGTGTTTTTATCTACAGCAATCTGTACGTTGTCATCAGTGTCTGATGTAGAGATGTGTTTTTATCTCCAGGAATCTGTACGTTGTCGTCAGTGTGTGATGTAGAGATGTGTTTTTATCTACAGGAATCTGTACGTTGTCATGAGAGTGTGATGTAGAGATGTGTTTTTATCTACAGCAATCTGTACGTTGTCATAAGTGTGTGATTTAGAGATGTGTTTTTATCTACAGAATCGGTACATTGTCATCAGTGTCTGATGTAGAGATGTGTTTTTATCTACAGGAATCTGTACGTTGTCATGAGAGTGTGATGTAGAGATGTGTTTTTATCTACAGAAATCGGTACATTGTCATCAGTGTCTGATGTAGAGATGTGTTTTTATTCTACAAGAATCTATACCTTGTCATCAGAGTGTGATGTAGAGATGTGTTTTTATCTATAGGAATCTGTACGTTGTCATCAGTGTGTGATGTAGAGATGTGTTTTTATCTACAGGAATCTGTACGTTGTCATCAGTGTGTGATGTAGAGATGTGTTTTTATCTACAGGAATCTGTACGTTGTCATCAGAGTGTGATGTAGAGATGTGTTTTTATCTACAGGAATCTGTACGTTGTCATCAGTGTCTGATGTAGAGATGTGTTTTTATCTACAGGAATCTGTACGTTGTCATCAGAGTGTGATGTAGAGATGTGTTTTTATCTACAGAAATCTGTACGTTGTCATCAATGTGTGATGTAGAGATGTGTTTTTATCTATAGGAATCTGTACGTTGTCATCAATGTCTGATGTAGAGATGTGTTTTTATCTACAGCAATCTGTACGTTGTCATCAGTGTCTGATGTAGAGATGTGTTTTTATCTACAGGAATCTGTACGTTGTCGTCAGTGTGTGATGTAGAGATGTGTTTTTATCTACAGGAATCTGTACGTTGTCATCAGTGTGATGTAGAGATGTGTTTTTATCTACAGGAATCTGTACGTTGTCATGAGAGTGTGATGTAGAGATGTGTTTTTATCTACAGGAATCTGTAAGTTGTCATCAATGTGTGATGTAGAGATGTGTTTTTATCTACAGGAATCTGTACGTTGTCATCAGAGTGTGATGTAGAGATGTGTTTTTATCTACAGCAATCTGTACGTTGTCATCAGTGTCTGATGTAGAGATGTGTTTTTATCTTCATGAATATGTTCGTTGTCATCAGTGTCTGATGTAGAGATGTGTTTTAGTGCCCCGCATATGCGGGTACTAGTAATCACCTTGTCCGTCTGTCCGTCTGTCTGTCTGTCCGTCTGTCCGTCCGTTTCCCTGTCCGTCGATCCATATATCTGTCCATCTGTCCATTTTCATTGGATTTTGATGAAAGTTGCTTTCAATACTTGACACCTGTCCATATATTTCTTAATATTAAGAAACTCAATCATAAGGGGTAGGTATCATAAGTGTGTGATGTAGAGATGTGTATGCGGGGCCCTTCCTCGACAATGGTCTATGTGTATCTACAGGAATCTGTACGTTGTCGTCAGTGTGTGATGTAGAGATGTGTTTTTATCTACAGGAATCTGTACGTTGTCATGAGAGTGTGATGTAGAGATGTGTTTTTATCTACAGCAATCTGTACGTTGTCATAAGTGTGTGATTTAGAGATGTGTTTTTATCTACAGAAATCGGTACGTTGTCATCAGTGTCTGATGTAGAGATGTGTTTTTATCTACAACAATCTGTACCTTGTCATCAGAGTGTAATGTAGAGATGTGTTTTTATCTACAGGAATCTGTACCTGGTCATCAGAGTGTAATGTAGAGATGTGTTTTTTTCTACAGGAATCTGTACGTTGTCATCAGTGTGTGATTTAGAGATGTGTTTTTATCTACAGAAATCGGTACATTGTCATCAGTGTCTGATGTAGAGATGTGTTTTTATCTACAGGAATCTGTACGTTGTCATGAGAGTGTGATGTAGAGATGTGTTTTTATCTACAGGAATCTGTATGTTGTCATCAGTGTCTGATGTAGAGATGTGTTTTCATCTACAGCAATCTGTACGTTGTCATCAGTGTCTGATGTAGAGATGTGTTTTTATCTACAGGAATCTGTACGTTGTCGTCAGTGTGTGATGTAGAGATGTGTTTTTATCTACAGGAATCTGTACATTGTCATCAATGTGTGATGTAGAGATGTGTTTTTATCTACAGGAATCTGTACGTTGTCATCAATGTGTGATGTAGAGATGTGTTTTTATCTACAGGAATCTGTACATTGTCATCAGAGTGTGATGTAGAGATGTGTTTTTATCTACAGCAATCTGTACGTTGTCATCAGTGTGTGATGTAGAGATGTGTTTTTATCTACAGAAATCTGTACATTGTCATCAGTGTCTGATGTAGAGATGTGTTTTTATCTACAGGAATCTGTACGTTGTCATCAGTTCCTGATGTAGAGAT
Organism: Ylistrum balloti; assembly: GCF_031769215.1. Taxonomy (NCBI): domain Eukaryota; kingdom Metazoa; phylum Mollusca; class Bivalvia; order Pectinida; family Pectinidae; genus Ylistrum; species Ylistrum balloti. The sequence continues at coordinate 48,612 of NW_026782035.1, forward strand.
GTGTTTTTATCTACAGGAATCTGTACATTGTCATCAGAGTGTGATGTAGAAATGTGTTTTTATCTACAGCAATCTGTAAGTTGTCATCAATGTGTGATGTAGAGATGTGTTTTTATCTACAGGAATCTGTACGTTGTCATCAGTGTCTGATGTAGAGATGTGTTTTTATCTACAGCAATCTGTACGTTGTCATCAGTGTCTGATGTAGAGATGTGTTTTTATCTACAGGAATCTGTACGTTGTCATCAGTGTCTGATGTAGAGCTGTGTTTTCATCTACAGCAATCTGTACGTTGTCATCAGTGTCTGATGTAGAGATGTGTTTTTATCTACAGGAATATGTACGTTGTCGTCAGTGTGTGATTTAGAGATGTGTTTTTATCTACAGGAATCTGTACATTGTCATCAGTGTGATGTAGAGATGTGTTTTTATCTACAGAAATCTGTACGTTGTCATGAGAGTGTGATGTAGAGATGTGTTTTTATCTACAACAATCTGTACCTTGTCATCAGAGTGTAATGTAGAGATGTGTTTTTTTCTACAGGAATCTGTACGTTGTCATCAGTGTGTGATTTAGAGATGTGTTTTTATCTACAGAAATAGGTACATTGTCATCAGTGTCTGATGTAGAGATGTGTTTTTATCTACAGGAATCTGTACGTTGTCATGAGAATGTGATGTAGAGATATGTTTTTATCTACAGAAATCTGTACATTGTCATCAGTGTCTGATGTAGAGATGTGTTTTTATCTACAGGAATCTGTATGTTGTCATGAGAGTGTGATGTAGAGATGTGTTTTTATCTACAGGAATCTGTACATTGTCATGAAAGTGTGGTGTAGAGATGTGTTTTTATCTACAGGAATCTGTATGTTGTCATGAGAGTGTGATGTAGAGATGTGTTTTTATCTACAGGAATCTGTACGTTGTCATCAATGTGTGATGTAGAGATGTGTTTTTATCTACAGGAATCTGTACGTTGTCATCAGTGTCTGATGTAGAGATGTGTTTTTATCTACAGCAATCTGTACGTTGTCATCAGTGTCTGATGTAGAAATGTGTTTTTATCTACAGCAATCTGTAAGTTGTCATCAATGTGTGATGTAGAGATGTGTTTTTATCTACAGGAATCTGTACATTGTCATCAGTGTCTGATGTAGAGATGTGTTTTTATCTACAGAAATCTGTACGTTGTCATGAGAGTGTGATGTAGAGATGTGTTTTTATCTACATGTAGAATGTGTACGTTGTCGTTGTCATGAGAGTGTGATGTAGAGATGTGAGCAATGTGTTTTGTCATGAGAGTGTGATGTAGAGATGTGTTTTCATCTACAGGAATCTGTACATTGTTATGAGAGTGTGGTGTAGAGATGTGTTTTTATCTACAGAAATCTGTACATTGTCATCAGTGTCTGATGTAGAGATGTGTTTTTATCTACAGGAATCTGTACGTTGTCATGAGAGTGTGATGTAGAGATGTGTTTTTATCTACAGGAATCTGTACGTTGTCATCAGAGTGTAATGTAGAGATGTGTTTTTATCTACAGGAATCTGTACGTTGTCATCAGAGTGTGATGTAGAGATGTGTTTTTATCTACAGAAATCTGTACGTTGTCATGAGAGTGTGATGTAGAGATGTGTTTTTATCTACAGCAATCTGTACGTTGTCATCAGTGTGTGATGTAGAGATGTGTTTTTATCTACAGGAATCTGTATATTTTCATCAGTGTCTGATGTAGAGATGTGTTTTTATCTACAGGAATCTGTACGTTGTCATCAGTGTGTGATTTAGAGATGTGTTTTTATCTACAGCAATCTTTATTTTGTCATAAGTGTGTGATTTAGAGATGTGTTTTTATCTAGAGGAATCTGTACGTTGTCATGAGAGTGTGATGTAGAGATGTGTTTTTATCTACAGGAATCTTTACGTTGTCATGAGAGTGTGATGTAGAGATGTGTTTTTATCTACAGGAATCTGTACGTTGTCATCAGTGTCTGATGTAGAGATGTGTTTTTATCTACAGCAATCTGTACGTTGTCATCAGTGTCTGATGTAGAGATGTGTTTTGATCTGCAACAATTTGTACGTTGTCATAAGTGTCTGATGTAGAGATGTGTTTTTATCTACAGGAATCTGTACGTTGTCGTCAGTGTGTGATGTAGAGATGTGTTTTTATCTACAACAATCTGTACGTTGTCATCAGTATGTGATCTAGAGATGTGTTGTTATCTACAGGAATCTGTACGTTGTTATCAGTATATGATGTAGAGATGTGTTGTTATCTCCAGGAATCTGTACGTTGTCATCAGAGTGTGATGTAGAGATGTGTTCTTATCTACAGGAATATGAGATGTGTTTTTATCTACAGGAATCTGTACGTTGTCATCAGTGTGTGGTAGTAGATGTAGAGGACTTCTATGAAGACATCCCAAATGTTGTGATGATAGAGAAATACAAACACGTACACAGTCTCATTGATAGCCAGTTCCTGCCTGAATTTGTAAGTACATTCTGGTTCAATTGCCCATAAGTACTAAGGTGATCCAGATCTTATGCTGATATAGATTAAAATCTGGGTATCGAGATTCCTCAGGAACTAATGTTGATGTAAATTAAGATGACTGATATCAAGATCCATCAGAATCTCTTATGTTAGGGATTAGGACAGTCAAAACAATTATATTTCTTGGTAATTGACAGGTTGAAAGTGTAACAGATCAAGTGATCTGTCCTTTGGAGCGACTGGTTCAGTTTTTCCTGGCACCAAACAAAGTAATACAGAAACGATATGACAAGTTATTGGACTACGACTCCATGTTACGCAAGTCAAAGGATGACAAGGTAAGTGATCATGTCTCTTCTTATTAGCTTCAGAGTGGCAATATAGCAAAATGTAGGAGAGCATTCTGAAGCATTCTTGGCTGAAGGGGAAGCAATTTTTATACAATATTTTCCGGGTTATAAGCCGCAGCTTTTTTCCTTGGCAGTTGGGTGAACTGCTTATATACCAGTGTGGCTTATATGTGGATGAAAAAAAATTGTCAGAATGAAGAAAAAAAATAATGAAGAGTATTGTCAAACATGGATTCAGTACTGGTATGTATTGTCAAACATGGATTCAGTACTGGTATGTATTGGCAAACATGGATTCAGTACTGGTATGTATTGGCAAACATGGATTCAGTACTGGTATGTATTGTCAAACATGGATTCAGTACTGTTATGTATTGTCGGAACATGGATTCAGTACTGTTATGTATTGTCGGAACATGGATTCAGTACTGTTATGTATTGTCAAACATGGATTCAGTACTGGTATGTATTGTCAAACATGGATTCAGTACTGGTATGTATTGGCACACATGGATTCAGTACTGGTATGTATAGGCAAACATGGATTCAGTACTGGTATGTATTGTCAAACATGGATTCAGTACTGGTATGTATTGTCAAACATGGATTCAGTACTGTTATGTATTGTCAAACATGGATTCAGTACTGGTATGTATTGTCGGAACATGGATTTAGTACTGGTATGTATTGTCAAACATGGATTCAGTACTGTTATGTATTGTCGGAACATGGATTCAGTACTGTTATGTATTGTCAAACATGGATTCAGTACTGTTATGTATTGTCAAACATGGATTCAGTACTGTTATGTATTGTCAAACATGGATTCAGTACTGTTATGTATTGTCAAACATGGATTCAGTACTGTTATGTATTGTCAGAACATGGATTCAGTACTGTTATGTATTGTCAAACATGGATTCAGTACTGGTATGTATTGTCAAAAATGGATTCAGTACTGGTATGTATTGTCAAACATGGATTCAGTACTGTTATGTATTGTCAAACATGGATTCAGTACTGTTATGTATTGTCGGAACATGGATTCAGTACTGTTATGTATTGTCAAACATGGATTCAGTACTGTTATGTATTGTCAAACATGGATTCAGTACTGGTATGTATTGTCAAACATGGATTCAGTACTGGTATGTATTGTTGGAACATGGATTCAGTACTGGTATGTATTGTCGGAACATAGATTCAGTACTGGTATGTATTGTCAAACATGGATTCAGTACTTGTATGTATTGTCGGAACATGGATTCAGTACTGTTATGTATTGTCGGAACATGGATTCAGTACTGGTATGTATTGTCAAACATGGATTCAGTACTGGTATGTATTGTTGGAACATGGATTCAGTACTGTTATGTATTGTCGGAACATGGATTCAGTACTGGTATGTATTGTCAAACATGGATTCAGTACTGTTATGTATTGTCAAACATGGATTCAGTACTGTTATGTATTGTCGGAACATGGATTCAGTACTGTTATGTATTGTCAAACATGGATTCAGTACTGTTATGTATTGTCAAACATGGATTCAGAACTGTTATGTATTGTCGGAACATGGATTCAGTACTGTTATGTATTGTCAAACATGGATTCAGTACTGTTATGTATTGTCAAACATGGATTCAGTACTGTTATGTATTGTCAAACATGGATTCAGTACTGTTATGTATTGTCAAACATGGATTCAGTACTGTTATGTATTGTCAAACATGGATTCAGTACTGTTATGTATTGTCAAACATGGATTCAGTACTGTTATGTATTGTCAAACATGGATTCAGTACTGGTATGTATTGTCAAACATGGATTCAGTACTGGTATGTATGTATTGTCAAACATGGATTCAGTACTGTTATGTATTGTCAAACATGGATTCAGTACTGTTATGTATTGTCAAACATGGATTCAGTACTGTTATGTATTGTCAAACATGGATTCAGTACTGGTATGTATTGTCAAACATGGATTCAGTACTGGTATGTATTGTTGGAACATGGATTCAGTACTGGTATGTATGGTCAAACATGGATTCAGTACTGGTATGTATTGTCAAACATGGATTCAGTACTGTTATGTATTGTCAAACATGGATTCAGTACTGGTATGTATTGTCAAACATGGATTCAGTACTGTTATGTATTGTCAAACATGGATTCAGTACTGTTATGTATTGTCAAACATGGATTCAGTACTGTTATGTATTGTCAAACATGGATTCAGTACTGTTATGTATTGTCAAACATGGATTCAGTACTGGTATGTATTGTCGGAACATGGATTCAGTACTGGTATGTATTGTCGGAACATGGATTCAGTACTGTTATGTATTGTCAAACATGGATTCAGTACTGGTATGTATTGTCAAACATGGATTCAGTACTGGTATGTATTGTCGGAACATGGATTCAGTACTGGTATGTATTGTCAAATATGGATTCAGTACTGTTATGTATTGTCAAACATGGATTCAGTACTGTTATGTATTGTCGGAACATGGATTCAGTACTGTTATGTATTGTCAAACATAGATTCAGTACTGGTATGTATTGTCAAACATGGATTCAGTACTGGTATGTATTGTCAAACATGGATTCAGTACTGTTATGTATTGTCAAACATGGATTCAGTACTGGTATGTATTGTCAAACATGGATTCAGTACTGTTATGTATTGTCAAACATGGATTCAGTATGTATATGTATTGTCAAACATGGATTCAGTACTGTTATGTATTGTCAAACATAGATTCAGTACTGGTATGTATTGTCAAACATGGATTCAGTACTGGTATGTATTGTCAAACATGGATTCAGTACTGTTATGTATTGTCAAACATGGATTCAGTACTGGTATGTATTGTCGGAACATGGATTCAGTACTGGTATGTATTGTCAAACATGGATTCAGTACTGGTATGTATTGTCAAACATGGATTCAGTACTGGTATGTATTGTCGGAACATGGATTCAGTACTGGTATGTATTGTCGGAACATGGATTCAGTACTGTTATGTATTGTCAAACATGGATTCAGTACTGGTATGTATTGTCGGAACATGGATTCAGTACTGGTATGTATTGTCGGAACATGGATTCAGTACTGTTATGTATTGTCAAACATGGATTCAGTACTGGTATGTATTGTCGGAACATGGATTCAGTACTGGTATGTATTGTCGGAACATGGATTCAGTACTGGTATGTATTGTCAAATATGGATTCAGTACTGGTATGTATTGTCAAACATGGATTCAGTACTGTTATGTATTGTCAAACATGGATTCAGTACTGTTATGTATTTAGGAACGTAGATTCAGTACTGGTATGTATTGTCAAACATGGATTCAGTACTGGTATGTATGTCAAACATGGATTCAGTACTGTTATGTATTGTCAAACATGGATTCAGTACTGTTATGTATTGTCAAACATGGATTCAGTACTGTTATGTATTGTCAAACATGGATTCAGTACTGTTATGTATTGTCAAACATGGATTCAGTACTGTTATGTATTGTCAAACATGGATTCAGTACTGTTATGTATTGTCAAACATGGATTCAGTACTGTTATGTATTGTCAAACATGGATTCAGTACTGTTATGTATTGTCAAACATGGATTCAGTACTGTTATGTATTGTCAAACATGGATTCAGTACTGTATGTATGTATTGTCAAACATGGATTCAGTACTGTTATGTATTGTCAAACATGGATTCAGTACTGTTATGTATTGTCAAACATGGATTCAGTACTGGTATGTATTGTCAAACATGGATTGTGGTATGTATTGTCAAACATGGATTCAGTACTGGTATGTATTGTCAAACATGGATTCAGTACTGTTATGTATTGTCAAACATGGATTCAGTACTGGTATGTATTGTCAAACATGGATTCAGTACTGTTATGTATTGTCAAACATGGATTCAGTACTGGTATGTGTTGTCGGAACATAGATTCAGTACTGGTATGTATTGTCATACATGGTTTAAGTAAGGATTCAGTACTGGTATGTATTGTCAAACATGGATTCAGTACTGGTATGTATTGTCGGAACATGGATTCAGTACTGTTATGTATTGTCAAACATGGATTCAGTACTGGTATGTATTGTCAAAAATGGATTCAGTACTGGTATGTATTGTCAAACATGGATTAAGTAAGGGTATGTATTGTCAAACATGGATTGTACTGGTATGTATTGTCAAACATGGATTCAGTACTGGTATGTATTGTCAAACATGGATTCAGTACTGTTATGTATTGTCAAACATGGATTCAGTACTGGTATGTATTGTCGGAACATGGATTCAGTACTGGTATGTATTGTCGGAACATGGACATGGATTCAGTACAGTACTGTATGTATTGTCAAACATGGATTCAGTACTGGTATGTATTGTCGGAACATGGATTCAGTACTGGTATGTATTGTCAAAAATGGATTCAGTACTGGTATGTATTGTCAAACATGGATTCAGTACTGTTATGTATTGTCAAACATGGATTCAGTACTGTTATGTATTGTCAAACATGGATTCAGTACTGTTATGTATTGTCAAACATGGATTCAGTACTGTTATGTATTGTCAAACATGGATTCAGTACTGTTATGTATTGTCAAACATGGATTCAGTACTGGTATGTATTGTCAAACATGGATTCAGTACTGGTATGTATTGTCAAACATGGATTCAGTACTGGTATGTATTGTCAAACATGGATTCAGTACTGGTATGTGTTGTCGGAACATAGATTCAGTACTGGTATGTATTGTCAAACATGGATTCAGTACTGGTATGTATTGTCGGAACATGGATTCAGTACTGGTGTATGTGGATTCAGTACTGTTATGTAACATGGATTCAGTACTGTTATGTATTGTCAAACATGGATTCAGTACTGTTATGTATTGTCAAACATGGATTCAGTACTGTTATGTATTGTCAAACATGGATTCAGTATTGTTATGTATTGTCAAACATGGATTCAGTACTGTTATGTATTGTCAAACATGGATTCAGTACTTGTATGTATTGTCAAACATGGATTCAGTACTGTTATGTATTGTCAGAACATGGATTCAGTACTGTTATGTATTGTTGGTATGTAGTACTGGATTATGTATTGTCAAACATGGATTCAGTACTGTTATGTATTGTCGGAACATGGATTCAGTACTGTTATGTATTGTCAAACATGGATTCAGTACTGGTATGTATTGTCAAACATGGATTCAGTACTGTTATGTATTGTCAAACATGGATTCAGTACTGTTATGTATTGTCAAACATGGATTCAGTACTGGTATGTATTGTCGGAACATGGATTCAGTACTGGTATGTATTGTCAAACATGGATTCAGTACTGGTATGTATTGTCGGAACATGGATTCAGTACTGGTATGTATTGTCAAACATGGATTCAGTACTGTATGTATTGTATGGATTAGTACTGGTATGTATTGTCAAACATGGATTCAGTACTGGTATGTATTGTCAAACATGGATTCAGTACTGTTATGTATTGTCGGAACATGGATTCAGTACTGGTATGTATTGGCAAACATGGATTCAGTACTGGTATGTATTGTCAAACATGGATTCAGTACTGGTATGTGTTGTCGGAACATAGATTCAGTACTGGTATGTATTGTCAAACATGGATTCAGTATTGTCAAACATGGATTCAGTACTGGTATGTATTGTCAAACATGGAACATGGATTCAGTACTGGTATGTATTGTCGGAACATGGATTCAGTACTGGTATGTATTGTCAAACATGGATTCAGTACTGGTATGTATTGTCAAACATGGATTCAGTACTGTATGTATTGTCAAACATGGATTCAGTACTGTTATGTATTGTCAAACATGGATTCAGTACTGTTATGTATTGTCAAACATGGATTCAGTACTGTTATGTATTGTCAAACATGGATTCAGTACTGTTATGTATTGTCAAACATGGATTCAGTACTGGTATGTATTGTCAAACATGGATTCAACATGGATTCAGTACTGTTATGTATTGTCAAACATGGATTCAGTACTGTTATGTATTGTCAAACATGGATTCAGTACTGTATGTATTGTCAAACATGGATTCAGTACTGGTATGTATTGTCAAACATGGATTCAGTACTGTTATGTATTGTCAAACATGGATTCAGTACTGTATGTATTGTCAAACATGGATTCAGTACTGGTATGTATTGTGGATTCAGTACTGGAACATGGATTCAGTATTGTCAAACATGGATTCAGAATACTTGGTATGTATTGTCAAACATGGATTCAGTACTGTTATGTATTGTCAAACATAGATTCAGTACTGGTATGTATTGTCAAACATGGATTCAGTACTGGTATGTATTGTCAAACATGGATTCAGTACAGTACTGTTATGTATTGTCAAACATGGATTCAGTACTGTTATGTATTGTCAAACATGGATTCAGTACTGTTATGTATTGTCAAACATGGATTCAGTACTGGTATGTATTGTCAAACATGGATTCAGTACAAACATGGATTCAGTACTGTTATGTATTGTCACACATGGATTCAGTTCTGTTAGGTATTGTCAAACATGGATTCAGTACTGTTATGTATTGTCAGAACATGGATTCAGTACTGTTATGTATTGTCAAACATGGATTCAGTACTGTTATGTATTGTCAAACATGGATTCAGTACTGGTATGTATTGGCACACATGGATTCAGTACTGGTATGTATAGGCAAACATGGATTCAGTACTGGTATGTATTGTCAAACATGGATTCAGTACTGTTATGTATTGTCAAACATGGATTCAGTACTGTTATGTATTGTCAAACATGGATTCAGTACTGGTATGTATTGTCAAACATGGATTCAGTACTGTATGTATTGTCAAACATGGATTCAGTACTGTTATGTATTGTCAAACATGGATTCAGTACTGTTATGTATTGTCAAACATGGATTCAGTACTGTTATGTATTGTCAAACATGGATTCAGTACTGGTATGTATTGTCAAACATGGATTCAGTACTGGTATGTATTGTCAAACATGGATTCAGTACTGTTATGTATTGTCAAACATGGATTCAGTACTGTTATGTATTGTCAAACATGGATTCAGTACTGTTATGTATTGTCAAACATGGATTCAGTACTGTTATGTATTGTCAGAACATGGATTCAGTACTGTTATGTATTGTCAAACATGGATTCAGTACTGGTATGTATTGTCAAACATGGATTCAGTACTGTTATGTATTGTCAAACATGGATTCAGTACTGTTATGTATTGTCAAACATGGATTCAGTACTGGTATGTATTGTCAAACATGGATTCAGTATTGTTATGTATTGTCAAACATGGATTCAGTACTGTTATGTATTGTCGGAACATGGATTCAGTACTGTTATGTATTGTCAAACATGGATTCAGTACTGGTATGTATTGTCAAACATGGATTCAGTACTGGTATGTATTGTCGGAACATGGATTCAGTACTGGTATGTATTGTCAAACATGGATTCAGTACTTGTATGTATTGTCGGAACATGGATTCAGTACTGGTATGTATTGTCAAACATGGATTCAGTACTGTTATGTATTGTCAAACATGGATTCAGTACTGGTATGTATTGTCGGAACATGGATTCAGTACTGGTATGTATTGTCGGAACATGGATTCAGTACTGTTATGTATTGTCAAACATGGATTCAGTACTGGTATGTATTGTCGGAACATGGATTCAGTACTGTTATGTATTGTCAAACATGGATTCAGTACTGTTATGTATTGTCAAACATGGATTCAGTACTGGTATGTATTGTCAAACATGGATTCAGTACTGGTATGTATTGTCGGAACATGGATTCAGTACTGTTATGTATTGTCAAACATGGATTCAGTACTGGTATGTATTGTCAAACATGGATTCAGTACTGTTATGTATTGTCGGAACATGGATTCAGTACTGGTATGTATTGGCAAACATGGATTCAGTACTGGTATGTATTGTCAAACATGGATTCAGTACTGGTATGTGTTGTCGGAACACAGATTCAGTACTGGTATGTATTGTCAAACATGGATTCAGTACTGGTATGTATTGTCGGAACATGGATTCAGTACTGTTATGTATTGTCAAACATGGATTCAGTACTGGTATGTATTGTCAAACATGGATTCAGTACTGTTATGTATTGTCAAACATGGATTCAGTACTGTTATGTATTGTCAAACATGGATTCAGTACTGTTATGTATTGTCAAACATGGATTCAGTACTGTTATGTATTGTCAAACATGGATTCAGTACTGTTATGTATTGTCAAACATGGATTCAGTACTGTTATGTATTGATTCAAACATGGATTCAGTACTGTTATGTATTGTCGGAACATGGATTCAGTACTGTTATGTATTGTCAAACATGGATTCAGTACTGGTATGTATTGTCAAACATGGATTCAGTACTGTTATGTATTGTCAAACATGGATTCAGTACTGTTATGTATTGTCAAACATGGATTCAGTACTGGTATGTATTGTCAAACATGGATTGAGTACTGGTATGTATTGTCGGAACATAGATTCAGTACTGGTATGTATTGTCAAACATGGATTCAGTACTGGTATGTATTGTCGGAACATGGATTCAGTACTGTTATGTATTGTCAAACATGGATTCAGTACTGGTATGTATTGTCAAACATGGATTCAGTACTGGTATGTATTGTCAAACATGGATTCAGTATTATGTATTGTCGGAACATGGATTCAGTACAGTACTGGATTCAGTATGTATGTATTGTCAAACATCAGTACTGGTATGTATTGTCAAACATGGATTCAGTACTGGTATGTATTGTCGGAACATGGATTCAGTACTGTTATGTATTGTCAAACATGGATTCAGTACTGGTATGTATTGTCAAACATGGATTCAGTACGGTTATGTATTGTCAAACATGGATTCAGTACTGTTATGTATTGTCAAACATGGATTCAGTACTGGTATGTATTGTCAAACATGGATTCAGTATTGTTATGTATTGTCAAACATGGATTCAGTACTGTTATGTATTGTCAAACATGGATTCAGTACTGTTATGTATTGTCAAACATGGATTCAGTACTGTTATGTATTGTCAAACATGGATTCAGTACTGTTATGTATTGTCAAACATGGATTCAGTACTGTTATGTATTGTCAAACATGGATTCAGTACTGTTATGTATTGTCAAACATGGATTCAGTACTGTTATGTATTGTCAAACATGGATTCAGTACTGTTATGTATTGTCAAACATGGATTCAGTACTGTTATGTATTGTCAAACATGGATTCAGTACTGTTATGTATTGTCAAACATGGATTCAGTACTGTTATGTATTGTCAAACATGGATTCAGTACTGGTATGTATTGTCAAACATGGATTCAGTACTGGTATGTATTGTCAAACATGGATTCAGTACTGTTATGTATTGTCAAACATGGATTCAGTACTGTTATGTATTGTCAAACATGGATTCAGTACTGTTATGTATTGTCGGAACATGGATTCAGTACTGTTATGTATTGTCAAACATGGATTCAGTACTGGTATGTATTGTCAAAAATGGATTCAGTACTGGTATGTATTGTCAAACATGGATTCAGTACTGTTATGTATTGTCAAACATGGATTCAGTACTGTTATGTATTGTCAAACATGGATTCAGTACTGGTATGTATTGTCGGGTATGTATTGTCAAACATGGATTCAGTACTGGTATGTATTGTCGGAACACAGATTCAGTACTGGTATGTATTGTCAAACATGGATTCAGTACTGGTATGTATTGTCAAACATGGATTCAGTACTGTTATGTATTGTCAAACATGGATTCAGTACTGGTATGTATTGTCAAACATGGATTCAGTACTGTATGTATTGTCAAACATGGATTCAGTACTGGTATGTATTGTCAAACATGGATTCAGTACTGGTATGTATTGTCGGAACATGGATTCAGTACTGGTATGTATTGTCAAACATGGATTCAGTACTGGTATGTATTGTCGGAACATGGATTCAGTACTGTTATGTATTGTCAAACATGGATTCAGTACTGGTATGTATTGTCGGAACATGGATTCAGTACTGGTATGTATTGTCGGAACATGGATTCAGTACTGGTATGTATTGTCAAACATGGATTCAGTACTGGTATGTATTGTCAAACATGGATTCAGTACTGGTATGTATTGTCAAACATGGATTCAGTACTGTTATGTATTGTCAAACATGGATTCAGTACTGGTATGTATTGTCGGAACATGGATTCAGTACTGGTATGTATTGTCAAATATGGATTCAGTACTGGTATGTGTTGTCGGAACATAGATTCAGTACTGGTATGTATTGTCGGAACATGGATTCAGTACTGTTATGTATTGTCAAACATGGATTCAGTACTGTTATGTATTGTCAAACATGGATTCAGTACTGGTATGTATTGTCGGAACATGGATTCAGTACTGGTATGTATTGTCAAACATGGATTCAGTACTGGTATGTATTGTTAAACATGGATTCAGTACTGTTATGTATTGTCAAACATGGATTCAGTACTGTTATGTATTGTCAAACATGGATTCAGTACTGTTATGTATTGTCAAACATGGATTCAGTACTGGTATGTATTGTCAAACATGGATTCAGTACTGGTATGTATTGTCAAACATGGATTCAGTACTGTTATGTATTGTCAAACATGGATTCAGTACTGTTATGTATTGTCAAACATGGATTCAGTACTGTTATGTATTGTCAAACATGGATTCAGTACTGGTATGTATTGTCGGAACATGGATTCAGTACTGGTATGTATTGTCGGAACATGGATTCAGTACTGTTATGTATTTTGGAATGGCCATTTTGGTGAGACATATCACATGCACTTTTGCCCTGTGTGACCTTCCTTCCTAATAATTTTGTTTGCTGTAACAAGTCACACTTCCAAAGAGAATAAAAATAGTGATTTAAACCAAAGATACCAGTATACCAGTACAAGACAAGTTTTGAACAAGTACCTGTCCATCACATTTTTGTGACTGAAATAGATAGTGTAGAACCGTCATTTGCAACTTTATACAGATTGATAGATTCTGTTCCTCTGTTGATATTAAGATTGATAGATTCTGTTCCTCTGGTGACATTAAGATTGATAGATTCTGTTCCTCTGTTGACATTAAGATTGATAGATTCTGTTCCTCTGGTGACATTAAGATTGATAGATTCTGTTCCTCTGTTGACATTAAGATTGATAGATTCTGTTCCTCTGTTGACATTTAGATTCTCTTTCTCTATTCCCTTTTATAAGTGATCCCCTGTTATTTGTAAGGTTATCATATTTTTCTCCACAGTCACTTGAAAAGGCACTAGGGATGACAAAAAAAGACTATGCGGCGATGAATGCCCAGCTGTTGGATGAGTTACCTTCCCTATACAGTCTGGCTTTAAGCCTGCTCCAGGACTGTGTGTCAGCATTTGTCAGTGCCCAGCAAGCTTATACTGATGCCATTCTACACAGGATGTCAGAACTGCTTGATGTAAGTCTCACCATGGACAGATTTATTACAGAATAAATAATGCTTAGGTTTTCTAAATGGCGTGAGTGCATAGGTCATTTCGTGCATGCATCAATGATAATGTTGTGAACAGGATACTCATGAACCCCTGAACAGATCTGGTTTATTTTCAAATTATATTTAAACCACAGCATCATAGGTCTACACCCAATTAGATTTTGGTGTGTATTGATCAAAGTTAGAGGTCAAAGGTCACCATGGACCACTTTCAAACTATAAAATTTGTGAACCTGATTCATGGTTATATCTAAGTTAGCTCCTCCTCACACTCCTCTGGTGTTATTTTAATATCTCATCATAGCTACTGTTCTCTTGGTCACCTACTATTACTATTTTATGAATACCTCTTGTTTCAATTACTCAACTTTTGTCTTATTTCTTTTGTCTGGTACCACTTTTCCTGGTGATTTTAATTGCCAGACAGACATGATTGTCTTTGGGAGCTTTGATTGTCTTTGGGAGCTTCCCCTTGTGTAATCCTAATGATTTTACTCTCCAGGCTGACCAGTGCATCTTAAGGAACCTCCAAACTAGTGTTACACATTTGCCTAATGTGGTGACTAGTGATGTCACTAATGTTGTGACTAGTGTTGTATACTTGACTAGTGATGTGACTAGTGTTGTATACTTGACTAGTGGTATGACTGGTGATGTGACTAGTGATGTGACTAGTGTTGTATACTTGACTAGTGATGTGACTAGTGATGTGGCTAGTGTTGTGACTAGTTATGTGACTAGTATTGTATACTTGACTAGTGATGTGACTAGTGATGTGACTAGTGTTGTATACTTGACTAGTGATGTGACTAGTGATGTGGCTAGTGTTGTAAACTTGACTAGTGATGTGACTAGTATTGTATACTTGACTAGTGATGTGACTAGTGATGAGACTAGTGTTGTATACTTGACTAGTGATGTGACTAGTGATGTGACTAGTGTTGTATACTTGACTAGTGATGTGACTAGTGATGTGGCTAGTGTTGTGACTAGTGATGTGACTAGTGTTGTATACTTGACTAGTGATGTGACTAGTGATGTGACTAGTGTTGTATACATGACTAGTGATGTGACTAGTGATGAGACTAGTGTTGTATACTTGACTAGTGATGTGACTAGTGATGTGACTAGTGTTGTATACTTGACTAGTGATGTGACTAGTGATGTGGCTAGTGTTGTGACTAGTGATGTGACTAGTATTGTATACTTGACTAGTGATGTGACTAGTGTTGTATACTTGACTAGTGGTATGACTGGTGATGTGACTAGTGTTGTATACTTGACTGGTGATGTGACTAGTGATGAGACTAGTGTTGTATACTTGACTAGTGATGTGACTAGTGATGTGACTAGTGTTGTATACTTGACTAGTGATGTGACTAGTGATGTGGCTAGTGTTGTGACTAGTGATGTGACTAGTGTTGTATACTTGACTAGTGATGTGACTAGTGATGTGGCTAGTGTTGTGACTAGTGATGTGACTAGTATTGTATACTTGACTAGTGATACGACTGGTGATGTGACTAGTGTTGTATACTTGACTGGTGATGAGATTAGTGTTGTGACTAGTGATGTATACTTGACTAGTGATGTGACTAGTGATTTGACTAGTGATGTGACTAGTATTGTAAACTTGACTAGTGATGTGACTAGTGTTGTATACATGACTAGTGATGTGACTGATGTGACTAGTTTTGTATACATGACTGGTGATATGACTAGTGATGTGACTAGTGTTGTATACATGACTAGTGATGTGACTAGTGTTGAATACATGACTAGTGATGTGACTAGTGTTGTATACATGACTAGTGTTGTGACTAGTAATGTGACTAGTGTTGTATATATGAATAGTGATGTGACTAGTGATGTGGCTAGTGTTATGACTAGTGATGTGACTAGTGTTGTATACTTGACTAGTGATGTGACTAGTGTTGTAAACTTGACTAGTGATGTGACTAGTGTTGTATACATGACTAGTGATGTGACTGATGTGACTAGTTTTGTATACATGACTGGTGATATGACTAGTGATGTGACTAGTGTTGTATACATGACTAGTGATGTGACTAGTGATGTGACTAGTGTTGTATACATGACTAGTGTTGTGACTAGTAATGTGACTAGTGTTGTATATATGAATAGTGATGTGACTAGTGTTGTATACATGACTAATGATGTGACTAGTGATGTGACTAATGTTGTGATTAGTGTTGTATAATTGACTAGTGTTGTGACTAATGTTGTGATTAGTGTTTTATACTTGACTGGTGATGTGACTAGTGTTGTGACTAGTGTTGTAAACTTGACTAGTGATGTGACTAGTGTTGTATACTTGACTAGTGATGAGACTAGTGATTTGACTAGTGATGTGACTAGTGTTGTAAACTTGACTAGTGATGTGACTAGTGTTGTATACTTGACTAGTGATGAGACTAGTGATTTGACTAGTGATGTGACTAGTGTTGTAAACTTGACTAGTGATGTGACTAGTGTTGTATACATGACTAGTGATGTGGCTAGTGATGTGACTAGTGTTGCATACATGACTGGTGATGTGACTAGTGATGTGACTAGTGTTGTATACTTGACTAGTGATGAGACTAGTGTTGTATACTTGACTAGTGATGTGACTAGTGATGTGACTAATGTTGTATACTTGACTAGTGATGTGGCTAGTGTTATGACTAGTGATGTGACTAGTGTTGTATACTTGACTAGTGATACGACTGGTGATGTGACTAGTGTTGTATACTTGACTGGTGATGTGGCTAGTGATGTGACAAGAAGTGTTGTATACATGACTAGTGATGTGACTAGTGATGTGGCTAGTGTTATGACTAGCGATGTGACTAGTGTTGTATACTTGACTAGTGATGTGACTAGTGTTGTAAACTTGACTAGTGATGTGACTAGTGTTGTATACATGACTAGTGATGTGACTGATGTGACTAGTTTTGTATACATGACTGGTGATATGACTAGTGATGTGACTAGTGTTGTATACATGACTAGTGATGTGACTAGTGATGTGACTAGTGTTGTATACATGACTAGTGATGTGACTAGTGATGTGACTAGTGTTGTATACATGACTAGTGTTGTGACTAGTAATGTGACTAGTGTTGTATATATGAATAGTGATGTGACTAGTGCTGTATACATGACTAATGATGTGACTAGTGATGTGACTAATGTTGTGATTAGTGTTGTATAATTGACTAGTGTTGTGACTAATGTTGTGATTAGTGTTTTATACTTGACTGGTGTTGTGACTAGTGATGTGACTAGTGTTGTAACTAGTGTTGTAAACTTGACTAGTGTTGTGACTTGTGTTGTATACTTGACTAGTGATGTGACTAGTGATGTGACTAGTGTTATGACTAGTGATGTGACTAGTGTTGTGACTAGTGATGTGACTAGTGTTGTATACTTGACTAGTGTTGTAACTAGTGTTGTAAACTTGAATAGTGTTGTGACTTGTGTTGTGTACTTGACTAGTGTTGTAACTAGTATTGTAAACCTGAATAGTGTTGTGACTTGTGTTGTATACTTGAATAGTGTTGTGACTTGTGTTGTATACTTGACTGGTGATGTGACTAGTGATGTGACTAGTGATGAGACTAGTGTTGTATACTTGACTAGTGATGTGACTAGTGTTATGACTAGTGATGTGACTAGTGTTGTGACTAGTGATGTGACAAGTGTTGTGACTAGTGATGTGACTAGTGTTGTATACTTGACTGGTGATGTGATTAGTGTTGTGACTAGTGATGTGACTAGTGTTGTATACTTTACTAGTGATGTGACTAGTGTTGTGACTAGTGTTGTATACTTGACTCGTGATGTAACTATTGATGTGACTAGTGTTGTGACTAGTGATGTGACTATTGGTGTGACTAGTGTTGTATACTTGACTGGTGATGTGACTAGTGATGTGACTAGTGTTGTATACTTGACTATTGATGTGACTAGTGATGTAACTAGTGTTGTATACTTTACTAGTGATGTGACTAGTGTTGTGACTAGTGTTGTATACTTGACTCGTGATGTGACTGTTGTTATGACTAGTGTTGTGACTAGTGATGTGACTATTGATATGACTATTGATGTTACTATTGATATGACTATTGATATGACTATTGATGTGACTAGTGTTGTGACTAGTGTTGTATATTTGATTAGTGATGTGACTATTGATGTGACTATTGATATGACTTGATGTGACTGGTGTTATGACTTGTGATGTGGCTTGTGTTGTATATTTGACTAGTGTTGTGACTAGTGTTGTATACTTGACTATTGATGTGACTCCTGATGTGGCTAGTGTTGTGACAAGTGTTGTATTCTTGATTTTTGTTTGAAATTGCCTATGAAATAAAGACTACATGATATTTATATCATTGTTATAGTTATCCTCGTTGCTGTGTACAGAGAATAGTGTGATGGATGTTTTCAACCATAAACATGTCTCCATGATGGATAGAATGTCTTTACTCTCCTTTGTCCCGAAGGGCTTCAACCCTCGTATGGATCTTATCAAACAGGACAAAAAAGCCAAACGACAGTCAGTAGACGTCACACAAAAGGTAACACTGTATGACATAGAGGTTGTTGCAGAAGATATTTAACAATAAACATTTGAGAGATTTATCATGCATTTGTATGAAAGTTCTATGTGTCTATAAATATATGTACTTGGGACTCTCTCTCTGTACTGTGACCAGAGCCTGAGTCTGGGTTAGGGTGCTGGTTTAGGAGGCCAGAGTCGTGGTTAGGGTGCTGGCTGAGGAGGCCTGAGTGTAGGTTAGGGTGGTGTCTGAGGAGGCCTGAGTTGGGGTTAGGGTGCTGGCTGAGGAGACCTGAGTAAGGGTTAGGGGGCTGGCTGAGGTGGCCAGAGTCAGGGTTAGGGTGCTGGCTGAGGAGGCCTGAGTGTAAGTTAGGGTGGTGTCTGAGGAGGCCTGAGTTGGGGTTAGGGTGCTGGCTGAGGAGACCTGAGTAAGGGTTATGGTGCTGGCTTAGGTGGCCAGAGTCAGGGTTAGGGTGCTGGCTGAGCAGGCCTGAGTCGGAGTTAGGGTGCTGGCTGACGAGGCCTGAGTCGGAGTTAGGGTGCTGGCTGACGAGGCCTGAGTCGGGGTTAGGGTGCTGGCTGAGGAGGCCTGAGTCGGAGTTAGGGTGCTGGCTGACGAGGCCTGAGTCGGGGTTAGGGTGCTGGCTGAGGAGGCCTGAGTGTAGGTTAGGGTGCTGGCTGACGAGACCTGAGTAAGGGTTAGGGTGCTGGCTTAGGATACCTGAGTAAGGGTTATGGTGCTGGCTGAGGTGGCTAGAGTCTGGGTAAGAGTGCTGACTGAGGAGGCCTGAGTGTAGGTTAGGGTGCTGGCTGAGAAAGCCTGTGTCTGGGTAAGAGTGCTGGCTGAGGAGACCTGAGTCAGGGTTAGGGTGCTGCCTGAGGGTCCTGAGTGTAGGTTAGAGTGCTGGCTGAGGAGACCTGAGTAAGGGTTATGGTGCTGGCTGAGGTGGCCAGAGTCAGGGTTAGGGTGCTGGCTGAGGAGGCCTGAGTCGGAGTTAGGGTGCTGGCTGACGAGGCCTGAGTCGGGGTTAGGGTGCTGGCTGAGTCGGAGTTAGGGTGCTGGCTTAGGAGGCTTGAGTCGGGGTTAGGGTGCTGGCTGAGGAGGCCTGAGTCGGAGTTAGGGTGCTGGCTGACGAGGCCTGAGTCGGGGTTAGGGTGCTGGCTGAGGAGGCCTGAGTGTAGGTTAGGGTGCTGGCTGACGAGACCTGAGTAAGGGTTAGGGTGCTGGCTTAGGATACCTGAGTAAGGGTTATGGTGCTGGCTGAGGTGGCTAGAGTCTGGGTAAGAGTGCTGACTGAGAAGGCCTGAGTGTAGGTTAGGGTGCTGGCTGAGAAAGCCTGTGTCTGGGTAAGAGTGCTGGCTGAGGAGACCTGAGTCAGGGTTAGGGTGCTGCCTGAGGGTCCTGAGTGTAGGTTAGAGTGCTGGCTGAGGAGGCCTGAGTCAGGGTTAGGGTCCTGGCTGAGGAGGCCAGAGTCCAGGTAAGGATGCTGGCTGAGGAGGCCTGAGTCAGGGTTATGGTGCTGGCTTAGGAGGCCTGAGTCAGGGTTAGGGTGCTGGCTGAGGAGGCCTGAGTTGGGGTTAGGGTGCTGGCTTAGGAGGCCTGAGTCAGGGTTAGGGTGCTGGCTGAGGAGGCCTGAGTTGGGGTTAGGGTGCTGGCTGAGGAGGCATGAGTTGGGGTTAGGGTGCTGGCTGAGGAGGCCTGAGTCTGGGTTAGGATACTGGCTGAGGAGGCTAGAGTCGGGTTTAGGGTGCTGCTTGAGGAGGCCTGAGTTAGGGTTGGGGTGCTTGCTGAGGAGTCCAGAGTCCAGGTAAGGATGCTGGCTGAGGAGGCCTGAGTCAGGGTTATAGTGCTGGCTTAGGAGGCCTGAGTTGGCGTTAGGGTGCTGGCTGAGGAGGCTTGAGTTGGGGTTAGAGTGCTGGCTGAGGAGGCCTGAGTCAGGGTTAGGGTGCTGGCTGTGGACATAAATTCATTCTTGTTCAAATAAGAGTTACCAGTTAGCTGACCTGGTCACATGATTGTGTTGTCAAATGAAGGGGAAATTAGCTTGAGTAGAGAGATGGTACAAGTCACAGTAGTTGATGTTAAGTTTACATTATAAGAAATACATTACAATATAATGGTACACATGTTTATGGTCACAAATATCTACAAGGTTTTTTTTATAGAAGGAGAAGTCAAGTCACCATATTTAAGAAGCTGTTATCCTTGTCGCTGTGTAAATTGTGTCCAATATCAATATTCAGACTCCGATATAAGAAATAAAGTCAACTTTACAGTTCAAATGAAGACTGACACTAACAGTGAGATGGAGTCTGATTTAGGTCCGACATGGAGCTAACTGGCACATACAACATGTACAAGGATCAGTTTAAATCCTCAGCTAGCATCCACATCCCGACTTGGCCCCTGGTCATATCTTGGAAAGTCAGTGTGATACATATTAGAAGTAGGTCACTGTGATCTATATTTGTATTTTACCTTGATAACATGATAGTTTTATGTCAGACATTTTTTTGTTTTTTTCACGACAAGGAATATTGGGGTCAGTCTGACAGTCAGAGGATGTACGTTATACAAAAGTATCCTCTGGACAAACTGTATATGGTGGATGAAAGATACACCCCTACAGACATGATGGATATACCACTGATGGCCGGAGTTCTAGTAGGGGTTGTCATGGAGAAGGACCCAATGGGCAGCAAGGATCGCTGGTTTGTCGACAATGGCAGTGAGTAATATATATTTCAGTATTGTAATACCGTGTTACAAGACCTTTGTCATGCTACTATTGGACTCACCTGGTCCAAAGGGCTGGAGAGCTTAAGTCATACAGTAACAGCTGGTATCCACCTGTCTGTCAGTTTTTTCCCCGAAAGTTACGCTAAATCATAAACGACTCGGTGGATTTTTACCCAATTTGATGAGAAGCATCCTTATGGAAAGTGGAGCAAATTTTGTAAAACTGTGGGTCTCAGCCCTTTAGGATGGTAGGGGCAGGGCTTATTAGGGGAAAAAAGCAAGTTATTTGATATCATACTACTGTAGGAATGATTGGATTTTGCCCAAATTTTGTCTGAAGCTTTGTTGGATGAAGGGAAATCAATTTTGAGTTAATTGTGGATCTAAGCCCCTTTGAGAGGGAGGGGCAGGGTGGGACAAAGTAAGGAAAATAGAGCAAATTGAGAAATCCTACTGCTTCTGTAGAAATTTTTGAATGTTGTTTCAATTTCATCTGAAGCATGCCTTGTTGAAGGGAAATCAATTTGTATAAATGATGGGTCTTAGCCCCCTGGGTTTGGAGGCACAGGACAGGGCCCAATAGAAGAAATAGAACACACAATTTTTCAATCGTTTTCTGTAGAAATACCAGGAGTCTGTTCTAACATTGTCTGAAACAGACTTGGGTGAAAGGGGAATCAATTTGGTATAAAAAGTTTGGTCTCAGCCCCCTTAGTTGGAAAAGAAGGTACTTTTCGTATATACAAAATAATAGAAATCTTTATGATACTAAATGACGGAAGTCTTTATGAGCCAGTAGAAATTCTCAGGGAAAGCTGCTAACTGCTAGCAAAACATCATCCCTCTGTCAGTTTAACTAAAATTATTATTAAAACAATTCTCCAGTTAAGTGGATTGGAAAATAAAGTTATATGACTGGGGATAAATTTTTATTTTTTTAACCATCAGAGTGGGATGAAAGTTCATCTAATAAGCAATATTGCATGAGAACCCCCCTCCTCACTCCCTCCCCTCTGAAGTTTTGTATTGAAATGTAGATGTAACCAATAAACTTTCATTTATAAATTTGATGATTTCAGCATCTAAAGGTTTCGTACCAAGAAATATTCTGAAATTATACCAGTCTGGCCTGCCTCCTCAGATGTCATCAACAACCCCACTGTCTTATTCTCCACCTCCTACACCTACCGCGGTGCTAGAGCCAGTGCCTGTTGGAGGGCCAGCAGCAGACAATGTACAGGACGATGAATTTGACTTTGCACTTGAGGAAGACATGAGTCCAGAAATCACTGAGGAGATCAATATTTCTGCTGCTAGTGGTTCTGAGGAGGTATGTAATTTTGAAGATTACTGGCCATTGTGTCCTTTGGTCAAAAAATGTCCAGACCACCGTAGCTTTAGATAGAAGCTTTTGATAAGGTCGCTCTCAAAGGTAAGACACACCATGAGGTCAGGGGTCAAGTAATCACTATGAGTTCAAGGGTGAATGTAGCACATTGATGTCATGTGAAGATCAGATATTAGCGTCAAAGATTACATTTTGGTCACATTTGCAATTTAAGGACAAAGGTGATTGATGTACATTTAAGTAAAATATAAAGGTCTCATGTGAAGATCAATTGTTAAGGTCACATAGGAAGGTCAGAGCTTAAGGTCATATATCATGGTCAAATATGAAGGTTGGTGTTGAGATGTGTTGTAAATGCCATACATGGAGATAAAAGGTAAAAACATTAATGATACTTATTAACTTGAAAGTATTTGTACAACGTTTTTTAATCATTCTTGAAATATATCAGTACTTTCAATTCAAAGAATACAAGGATGAAACCTATGGAATGAAATCATTTTGTATAAAGGAAGGATGCTTTTTCTGTTGATAGAGGGCCCCTGGGGCCCTTAAATATGTCTCCTACAGATCAAACTAGTATCATTAGATACAGCATTCCTTGGGCAATGTTTAATATAATTTTTTTTTTAAGTTTTACTTTGCAGAGTTTGGATTTGAGGCAAGAACTGCAACAGAAGTGTCTTTGTTCGAGGGTCAGGTGGTAACAGTGCTTGCAAAGCATGACCAGGAGGGGAACACAGAATGGTGGTATGTCGATGCTGATGGACTGAAGGGATATACACCATCCATCTACCTCAAATCCATGAGCTGACTCAAGATCATAGTAGTCAAGGTTATATAATCACCTCCACCGATTATGGACTGGACATGCTCTCAGATTCCATTGTGTTGGACTGAAGATACAGTTTGACTATTGTACATATGTTACTCCGTGAGCCACCAGTCACAGCAGTTTCATCAATGGAAAGATGTATGAAATTTGTCTTTGATGATGGAATTTGAGCGCAACTTAAGTGTATCAATTGCAACAGGCAGGAGGAGGATTCGTGATGTTTTTAGGTCACCTGAGTAAAAGTCTCAGGTGACCTGTTGCGATTACCTTTTGTTCGTTGTAACTCAGGTAACCATTAGGGTGTTTGGGCCTTTTGTTATTAAGCCTGTTGAATGAAATTTGTCAGTTATGACATAACTCTAATAGGAAATATATATATATATATATATATATATATATGCATTGTGGTAATTATTAGACAAATTAAAAGAATATTATATGGCATAGTAAATAAGTTCTGATCATTATATACGGTATTAACCCTCAAATAAGCTCTCTTCTCCACTTAGTATGTAGGCTTTTGGGAGGGCTAATTTGTGAACTACTTTTTACATTATTTTTTTTTAATTGAAGATTCTACAATAATGAAGAAGAGGCTCCATTGTTTGCAGATTAATGCGTTAATATGAAATGTATCACACAAGCTTAACTTTTGATGTAAATCATTTGTATAATGTTAAATGTAGCATACAGCCTGAACTTTTAATGCTAATCATATATGTATTTATCATTTGATGTTATGTGTTTCATAAGTCTATGGTTTGAACACCAATGGCAGTTGACGTTGATATTGTATTGAAAGTTCATATACCAGTTCACATGTCAGTGTGTAGTTTTATTCTTTATTTTTCTTATGAGGATTACATACAGTCTTAAGGCTAAGAGACTTTCCTTATGTATAAACTCTATCTACAAAGCATTGCTGTCTGGACCAGATTTCTTTTCAACAATCATTTTTTCAGGGTTTCTTACTGAATATTTATTTTGGTGGTGATGAAAACTACATGAATATTTATTTTGGTGGTGATGAAAACTACATGAATATTTATTTTGGTGGAGATGAAAACTACATGAATATTTATTTTGGTGGTGATGAAAACTACATGAATATTTATTTTGGTGGTGATGAAAACTACATGAATATTTATTTTGGTGGTGATGAAAACTACATGAATATTTATTTTGGTGGTGATGAAAACTACAAGAATATTTATTTTGGTGGTGATGACTACATGAATATTTATTTTGGTGGTGATGAAAACTACATGAATATTTATTTTGGTGGTGAAGAAAACTACATGAATATTTATTTTGGTGGTGATGACTACATGAATATTTATTTTGGTGGTGATGAAAACTACATGAATATTTATTTTGGTGGTGATGAAAACTACATGAATATTTATTTTGGTGGTGATAAAAACTACATGAATATTTATTTTGGTGGTGATGACTACATGAATATTTATTTTGGTGGTGATGAAAACTACATGAATATTTATTTTGGTGGAGATGAAAACTACATGAATATTTATTTTGGTGGAGATGAAAACTACATGAATATTTATTTTGGTGGTGATGAAAACTACATGAATATTTATTTTGGTGGTGATGAAAACTACATGAATATTTATTTTGGTGGTGATGAAAACTACATGAATATTTATTTTGGTGGTGATGAAAACTACAAGAATATTTATTTTGGTGGTGATGACTACATGAATATTTATTTTGGTGGTGATGAAAACTACATGAATATTTATTTTGGTGGTGAAGAAAACTACATGAATATTTATTTTGGTGGTGATGACTACATGAATATTTATTTTGGTGGTGATGAAAACTACATGAATATTTATTTTGGTGGTGATGAAAACTACATGAATATTTATTTTGGTGGTGATAAAAACTACATGAATATTTATTTTGGTGGTGATGACTACATGAATATTTATTTTGGTGGTGATGAAAACTACATGAATATTTATTTTGGTGGTGATGAAAACTACATGAATATTTATTTTGGTGGTGATGAAAACTACATGAATATTTATTTTGGTGATGATGAAAACTACATGAATATTTATTTTGGTGGTGATGAAAACTACATGAATATTTATTTTGGTGGTGAGGAAAACTACATGAATATTTATTTTGGTGGTGATGAAAACTACATGAATATTTATTTTGGTGGTGATGACTACATGAATATTTATTTTGGTGGTGATGACTACATGAATATTTATTTTGGTGGTGATGAAAACTACAAGAATATTTATTTTGGTGGTGATGAAAACTACATGAATATTTATTTTGGTGGTGATGAAAACTACATGAATATTTATTTTGGTGGTGATGAAAACTACAAGAATATTTATTTTGGTGGTGATGACTACATGAATATTTATTTTGGTGGTGATGAAAACTACATGAATATTTATTTTGGTGGTGATGAAAACTACATGAATTTTTATTTTGGTGGTGATGAAAACTACATGAATATTTATTTTGGTGGTGATGAAAACTACATGAATATTTATTTTGGTGGTGATGAAAACTACATGAATATTTATTTTGGTGGTGATGACTACATGAATATTTGTTTTGGTGGTGATGAAAACTACATGAATATTTATTTTGGTGGTGATGAAAACTACATGAATATTTATTTCATATAGTGACTAGATTTGTTCTGAAAACAATGATTCTGATTTAAAAATCTAAAACCCCGAAAAAATTGCTTCAAATAGTTACCACAAAAGTCGTGAAAAAGTGGTCTAGACAGCAGTGAATATCTCTTATATGTTATATTCAGTATTTTGTTTATCATATATAATGTATATTTACAAAGTCAAGCTTTGTATACCATGATGACATTCGGGCATGCTGCAATAATATTAGACACATGCTTCTTACAAACTATGTTCTTTCATTGTGTATATGAAATATAGACTTAACCTAGTTTCATCTAACACCAGTCATTAGGTAAGTTTATGTCATAGCCCAGCCTCCTCAGATACATTATGGGTGTTGCAGCCTCCTCAGACACCTTATAGGTGTTGCAGCCTCCTCAGACACATTATGGGTATTGCAGCCTCCTCAGACACCTTATGGGTGTTGCAGCCTCCTCAGACACATTATGGGTATTGCAGCCTCCTCAGATACATTATGGGTGTTGCAGCCTCCTCAGACACCTTATGGGTGTTGCAGCCTCCTCAGACACCTTATGGGTGTTGCAGCCTCCTCAGACACCTTATGGGTATTGCAGCCTCCTCAGATACATTATAGGTGTTGCAGCCTCCTCAGATACATTATGGCTGTTGCAGCCTCCTCAGACACCTTATGGGTATTGCAGCCTCCTCAGACACATTATGGGTATTGCAGCCTCCTCAGACACATTATGGGTGTTGCAGCCTCCTCAGATACATAATGGGTGTTGCAGCCTCCTCAGACACCTTATGGGTGTTGCAGCCTCCTCAGACACCTTATGGGTGTTGCAGCCTCCTCAGACACCTTATGGGTATTGCAGCCTCCTCAGACACCTTATGGGTGTTGCAGCCTCCTCAGACACCTTATGGGTATTGCAGCCTCCTCAGACACCTTCTGCATAGGATATGTTGGTGTTTGTGTATATGAAATAGTAACATCCTACTGTCATGTTCTTGTGTGTTTATGTAAATGTTTTCTCGCCTTGATGGAACACCATACACTCTTCTGCATTTTCCTCTCAACAACTTAGTACTGATTTGTGTAATGTGTTACCATGGATTAGGGGCAGACAAGGTAGACTGACCATTACATGGTGTAATGTGTTACCATGGATTAGGCACAGACAAGGGAGGCCGACCATATTATTGTGTTATGTGTTACCATCGATTAGGCACAGACAAGGGAGGCCGACCATTACATAGTGTAATGTGATACCATGGATTAGGGGCAGACAATGGAGACTGACCATTACATGGTGTAATGTGTTGCCATGGATTAGGGACAGACAAGGGAGGCCGACCATATTATTGTGTTATGTGTTACCATGGATTAGGCACAGACAAGGGAGACTGACCATGGTGTAGTGTTACCATGGATTAGGGACAGACAAGGGAGGCCGACCATTACATGTTGTAATGTGTAACCATGGATTAGGGACAGACAAGGGAGGCTGCCCATATTATTGTGTTATGTGTTACCATCGATTAGGCACAGACAAGGGAGACTGACCATTACATGGTGTAGTGTTACCATGGATTAGGGACAGACAAGGGAGGCTGACCATTACATGTTGTAATGTGTAACCATGGATTAGGGACAGACAAGGGAGGCCGACCATTACATGGTGTAATGTGTTACCATGGATTAGGCACAGACAAGGGAGGTCGACCATATTATTGTGCTATGTGTTACCATGGATTAGGCACAGACAAGGGAGGCTGACCATTACATAGTGTAATGTGATACCATGGATTAGGGGCAGACAAGGGAGACTGACCATTACATGGTGTAATGTGTTACCATGGATTAGGGGCAGACAAGGGAGACTGACCATTACATGGTGTAATGTGTTACCATGGATTAGGGACAGACGATACATTATAATCTAAGAAATCCTGCAGCACTACTTCATCAACTCAACATTCCTCTTTTATCATTGAATAAAATTCTCTCGACTGTGACATGGCAAACGATATGAAGTATCTCTATGTTGTTACTTTTCCTTTGTTCTCGTTCTAAAGTTACCTTTACAAATAATCTACGATTGTAATTTTTTTAAACTCTTGAAGTAATTGTGATACCATATATTACTTGATAACTGTGTATTCTGTTTATATTTACAGTATATTTATTGATGAGAGAGCTTACCCTTCATGTCTGTTTACTAGTTATATTGTTATACTGTGAATCACTTATATTTCACATAGGCTTTATTTTTCATTTGTACGCGATGAGTCAATTGCTAATTCAAACCCCTTGCCATTATTTGTTAAAAAATAATTCTTGCTGACAAAAATGCTGATTTGGTTACCAATATCAGAGTCCACATATCTAATATACCATCATTTACATATTTAAAGTTCACCAAATTATATATTCACTAATATGTCTGAAGTTAGTTAACAAAATATAAGGTATTCGTAAAATCTACGTGATTTACAGTACTATGTTAATGTCCATTTGCTTACACATTTGTATGTATATCAGTTTTTTAATTTTACTTGTACAATCAGTACACATTTTCACTTTTCATAACAGAATTTATTTAAATGGCCAGCAGGCTGTATCAACAGTACACCTGCTAAACATCACATTGTATCATTCACTACAACGTTTTATCAAGTTTTTAAGACAATTTTCAATACATTCCATTTTTTTATTGTCTCCGAAGGGAGAGTATATAGTGGCCACTTTGTCCAGCTCTCCGTCCATCCGTCTGTCCGTCCGTCCGTCCTTTTGTTTGTCCGTTTGCCCATCCATCATAAATTTGTCCGGAGCATATCACGAAAAGTATTGGAGGAATCAACATAAGGCTCTCTAGATAGATAAGGAGAAATGCAGTGTGAACCATAACTCTCTCATGCATAATTTACAAGTTATTAGAACTTGATGTATACATGTATTTGCAGTATACCAAATTCAGGGCCTTCAACTGCTTAATTAAAGAATTATTTCCCAGTTGTATCCAATAAAGTCATTTCCAAGGAGCATTCTTCAGCATCACCAATACACTTGTCTGAATCGCTAAAAATTTTTTAGATACAAATAATGAAAGTTTGAAAGGAATGACTAGGTTACATGAAGGTTGTAGATTTCCCCAACTTTAGAGTAAGGGTTTAAAGTGGGGGTAGTAGAATACAGGAGTTTAGAGTGAGGTTTGTAGAAAACATGAGATTAGAGTGAGGTTTGTAGAAAACATGAGTTTAGAGTGAGGTTTGTAGAAAACATAAGTTTAGAGTGAGGTTTGTAGAAAACATGAGTTTAGAGTGAGTGTTATAGAATGCATGAGTTTAGAGTGAGGTTTGTAGAATACACAAGTTTAGAGTGAGTGTTGTAGAAAACATGAGTTTAGAGTGGGGTTTGTAGAAAACATAAGTTTAGAGTGAGGTTTGTAGAAAACATGAGTTTAGAGTGAGTGTTATAGAATGCATGAGTTTAGAGTGAGGTTTGTAGAATACACAAGTTTAGAGTGAGTGTTATAGAATGCATGAGTTTAGAGTGAGGTTTGTAGAATACATGAGTTTAGAGTGAGGTTTGTAGAAAACATGAGTTTAGAGTGAGGTTTGTAGAATACATGAGTTTAGAGTGAGGTTTGTAGAAAACATGAGTTTAGAGTGAGTGTTATAAAATGCATGAGTTTAGAGTGAGGTTTGTAGAATACATGAGTTTAGAGTGAGTGTTATAGAATGCATGAGTTTAAAGTGAGTGTTGTAGAAAACATGAGTTTAGAGTGAGGTTTGTAGAAAACATGAGTTTAGAGTGAGTGTTATAGAATGCATGAGTTTAGAGTGAGGTTTGTAGAATACACAAGTTAAGTTTAGAGTGAGGTTTGTAGAAAACATGAGTTTAGAGTGAGGTTTGTAGAATACACAAGTTTAGAGTGAGGTTTGTAGAAAACATGAGTTTAGAGTGGGGTTTGTAGAATACATGAGTTTAGAGTGAGGTTTGTAGAAAACATGAGTTTAGAGTGAGTGTTATAAAATGCATGAGTTTAGAGTGAGGTTTGTAGAATACATGAGTTTAGAGTGAGTGTTATAGAATGCATGAGTTTAAAGTGAGTGTTGTAGAAAACATGAGTTTAGAGTGAGGTTTGTAGAAAACATGAGTTTAGAGTGAGTGTTATAGAATGCATGAGTTTAGAGTGAGGTTTGTAGAATACACAAGTTAAGTTTAGAGTGAGGTTTGTAGAAAACATGAGTTTAGAGTGAGGTTTGTAGAATACACAAGTTTAGAGTGAGGTTTGTAGAAAACATGAGTT
Source organism: Ylistrum balloti (assembly GCF_031769215.1). Classification (NCBI taxonomy): domain Eukaryota; kingdom Metazoa; phylum Mollusca; class Bivalvia; order Pectinida; family Pectinidae; genus Ylistrum; species Ylistrum balloti. The sequence goes on from NW_026782035.1 coordinate 79,588, forward strand.
TAGAGTGAGGCTTGTAGAATACATGAGTTTAGAGTGAGGTTTGTAGAATACATGAGTTTAGAGTGAGGTTTGTAGAATACAAGTTTAGAGTGAGGTTTGTGAGTTTGAGGTTTGTAGAATACATGAGTTTAGAGTGAGGTTTGTAGAAAACATGAGTTTAGAGTGAGTGTTATAGAATGCAAGAGATTAGAGTGAGGTTTGTAGAATACACATGAGTTTAGAGTGAGGTTTGTATAATACATGAGTTTAGAGTGAGGTTTGTAGAATACATGAGTTTAGAGTGAGGTTTGTAGAAAACATGAGTTTAGAGTGAGTGTTATAGAATGCATGAGTTTAGAGTGAGGTTTGTAGAATACACAAGTTAAGTTTAGATTGAGGTTTGTAGAAAACATGAGTTTAGAGTGAGGTTTGTAGAATACACAAGTTTAGAGTGAGGTTTGTAGAAAACATGAGTTTAGAGTGAGGTTTGTAGAATACATGAGTTTAGAGTGAGGTTTGTAGAATACATGAGTTTAGAGTGAGGTTTGTAGAATACATGAGTATAGAGTGAGTGTTATAGAATACATGAGTTTAGAGTGAGGTTTGTAGAAAACATGAGTTTAGAGTGAGTGTTATAGAATGCATGAGTTTAGAGTGAGGTTTGTAGAATACACAAGTTTAGAGTGAGGTTTGTAGAAAACACGAGTTTAGAGTGAGTGTTATAGAATACATGATTTTAGAGTGAGGTTTGTAGAAAACATGAGTTTAGAGTTAGGTTTGTGGAATACACAAGTTTAGAGTGAGGTTTGTAGAAAACATGAGTTTAGAGTGAGGTTTGCAGAAAACATGAGTTTAGAGTGAGTGTTATAGAATGCATGAGTTTAGAGTGAGTGTTATAAAATGCATGAGTTTAGAGTGAGGTTTGTAGAATACACAAGTTTAGAGTGAGGTTTGTAGAAAACATGAGTTTAAAGTGAGGTTTGTAGAATACACAAGTTTAGAGTGAGGTTTGTAGAAAACATGAGTTTAGAGTGAGGTTTGTAGAATACATGAGTTTAGAGTGAGGTTTGTAGAATACATGAGTTTAGAGTGAGGTTTGTAGAATACATGAGTTTAGAGTGAGGTTTGTAGAATACATGAGTATAGAGTGAGTGTTATAGAATACATGAGTTTAGAGTGAGGTTTGTAGAATACATGAGTTTAGAGTGAGTGTTATAGAATGCATGACTTTAGAGTGAGGTTTGTAGAATACATGAGTTTAGTGTGAGTGTTGTAGAAAACATGAGTTTAGAGTGAGGTTTGTAGAAAACATGAGTTTAGAGTGAGTGTTGTAGAAAACATGAGTTTAGAGTTAGGTTTGTGGAATACACAAGTTTAGAGTGAGGTTTGTAGAAAACATGAGTTTAGAGTGAGGTTTGTAGAATACATGAGTTTAGAGTGAGGTTTGTAGAAAACATGAGTTTAGAGTGAGTGTTATAGAATGCATGAGTTTCGAGTGAGGTTTGTAGAATACATGAATTTAGAGTGAGTGTTATAGAATGCATGAGTTTTGAGTGAGGTTTGTAGAATACATGAGTTTAGAGTGAGCGTTATAGAATGCATGAGATTAGAGTGAGGTTTGTAGAATACATGAGTTTAGAGTGAGTGATATAGAATGCATGAGTTTAGAGTGAGTGTTATAAAATGCATGAGTTTAGAGTGAGGTTTGTAGAATACATGAGTTTAGAATGAGTGTTATAGCATGCATGAGTTTAAAGTGAGTGTTGTAGAAAACATGAGTTTAGAGTGGGGTTTGTAGAAAACATGAGTTTAGAGTGAGTTTTGTAGAATACATGAGTTTAGAGTGAGGTTTGTGGAAAACATGAGTTTAGAGTGAGTGTTATAGAATGCATGAGTTTCGAGTGAGGTTTGTAGAATACATGAGTTTAGAGTGAGTGTTATAGAATGCATGAGATTTGAGTGAGGTTTGTAGAATACATGAGTTTAGAGTGAGCGTTATAGAATGCATGAGTTTAGAGTGAGGTTTGTAGAATACATGAGTTTAGAGTGAGTGATATAGAATGCATGAGTTTAGAGTGAGTGTTATAAAATGCATGAGTTTAGAGTGAGGTTTGTAGAATACATGAGTTTAGAATGAGCGATATAGCATGCATGAGTTTAAAGTGAGTGTTGTAGAAAACAGTTTAGAGTGGGGTTTGTAGAAAACATGAGTTTAGAGTGAGTTTTGTAGAATACATGAGTTTAGAGTGAGGTTTGCAGAAAAAATGATTTTAGAGTGAGTGTTATAGAATGCATGAGTTTAGAGTGAGTGTTATAGAATGCATGAGTTTAGAGTGAGGTTTGTAGAATACACAAGTTTAGAGAGAGGTTTGTAGAAAACATTATTTTAAAGTGAGGTTTGTAGAATACACAAGTTTAGAGTGAGGTTTGTAGAAAACATGAGTTTAGAGTGAGGTTTGTAGAATACATGAGTTTAGAGTGATGTTTGTAGAATACATGAGTTTAGAGTGAGGTTTGTAGAATACTTGAGTATAGAGTGAGTGTTATAGAATACATGAGTTTAGAGTGAGGTTTGTAGAATACATGAGTTTAGAGTGAGTGTTATAGAATGCATGACTTTAGAGTGAGGTTTGTAGAATACATGAGTTTAGAGTGAGTGTTGTAGAAAACATGAGTTTAGAGTGAGGTTTGTAGAAAACATGAGTTTAGAGTGAGTGTTGTAGAAAACATGAGTTTAGAGTTAGGTTTGTGGAATACACAAGTTTAGAGTGAGGTTTGTAGAAAACATGAGTTTAGAGTGAGGTTTGTAGAATACATGAGTTTAGAGTGAGGTTTGTAGAAAACATGAGTATAGAGTTAGGTTTGTAGAATACACAAGTTTAGAGTGAGGTTTGTAGAAAACATGAGTTTAGAGTGAGTGTTGTAGAAAACATGAGTTTAGAGTTAGGTTTGTAGAATACACAAGTTTAGAGTGAGGTTTGTAGAAAACATGAGTTTAGAGTGAGGTTTGTAGAAAACATGAGTTTAGAGTGAGGTTTGTAGAAAACATGAGTTTAGAGTGAGTGTTGTAGAAAACATGAGTTTAGAGTTAGGTTTGTGGAATACACAAGTTTAGAGTGAGGTTTGTAGAAAACATGAGTTTAGAGTGAGGTTTGTAGAATACATGAGTTTAGAGTGAGGTTTGTAGAAAACATGAGTATAGAGTTAGGTTTGTAGAATACACAAGTTTAGAGTGAGGTTTGTAGAAGACATGAGTTTAGAGTGAGTGTTGTAGAAAACATGAGTTTAGAGTTAGGTTTGTAGAATACACAAGTTTAGAGTTAGGTTTGTAGAAAACATGAGTTTAGAGTGAGGTTTGTAGAATACATGAGTTTAGAGTGAGGTTTGTAGAAAACATGAGTTTAGAGTGAGTGTTATAAAATGCATGAGTTTCGAGTGAGGTTTGTAGAATACATGAGTTTAGAGTGAGTGTTATAGAATGCATGAGTTTTGAGTGAGGTTTGTAGAATACATGAGTTTAGAGTGAGCGTTATAGAATGCATGAGTTTAGAGTGAGGTTTGTAGAATACATGAGTTTAGAGTGAGTGATATAGAATGCATGAGTTTAGAGTGAGTGTTATAAAATGCATGAGTTTAGAGTGAGGTTTGTAGAATACATGAGTTTAGAATGAGTGTTATAGCATGCATGAGTTTAAAGTGAGTGTTGTAGAAAACAGTTTAGAGTGGGGTTTGTAGAAAACATGAGTTTAGAGTGAGTTTTGTAGAATACATGAGTTTAGAGTGAGGTTTGTAGAAAACATGAGTTTAGAGTGAGTGTTATAGAATGCATGAGTTTCGAGTGAGGTTTGTAGAATACATGAGTTTAGAGTGAGTGTTATAGAATGCATGAGTTTTGAGTGAGGTTTGTAGAATACATGAGTTTAGAGTGAGCGTTATAGAATGCATGAGTTTAGAGTGAGGTTTGTAGAATACATGAGTTTAGAGTGAGTGATATAGAATGCATGAGTTTAGAGTGAGTGTTATAAAATGCATGAGTTTAGAGTGAGGTTTGTAGAATACATGAGTTTAGAGTGAGTGTTATAGAATGCATGAGTTTAAAGTGAGTGTTGTAGAAAACATGAGTTTAGAGTGAGGTTTGTAGAAAACATGAGTTTAGAGTGAGTGTTATAGAATGTATGAGTTTAGAGTGAGGTTTGTAGAATACACAAGTTTAGAGTGAGGTTTGTAGAATACACAAGTTTAGAGTGAGGTTTGTAGAAAACATGAGTTTAGACTGAGTGTTGTAGAAAACATGAGTTTAGAGTTAGGTTTGTAGAATACACAAGTTTAGAGTGAGGTTTGTAGAAAACATGAGTTTAGAGTGAGGTTTGTAGAATACATGAGTTTAGAGTGAGGTTTGTAGAAAACATGAATTTAGAGTGAGTGTTATAGAATGCATGGGTTTTGAGTGAGGTTTGTAGAATACATGAGTTTAGAGTGAGCGTTATAGAATGCATGAGTTTAGAGTGAGGTTTGTAGAAAACATGAGTTGAGAGTGAGTGATATAGAATGCATGAGTTTAGAGTGAGGTTTGTAGAATACATGAGTTTAGAGTGAGGTTTGTAGAATACATGAGTATAGAGTGAGTGTTATAGAATACATGAGTTTAGAGTGAGGTTTTTAGAATACATGAGTTTAGAGTGAGTGTTATAGAATGCATGAGTTTAGAGTGAGGTTTGTAGAAAACATAAGTTTAGAGTGAGGTTTGTAGAATGAATGAGTTTAGAGTGAGTGTTATAGAATGCATGAGCTTAGAGTGAGGTTTGTAGAATACATGAGTTTAGAGTGAGTGTTGTAGAAAACATGAGTTTAGAGTGAGTGTTGTAGAAAACATGAGTTTAGAGTTAGGTTTGTGGAATACACAAGTTTAGAGTGAGGTTTGTAGAAAACATGAGTTTAGAGTGAGGTTTGTAGAATACATGAGTTTAGAGTGAGGTTTGCAGAAAAAATGATTTTAGAGTGAGTGTTATAGAATGCATGAGTTTAGAGTGAGTGTTATAGAATGCATGAGTTTAGAGTGAGGTTTGTAGAATACACAAGTTTAGAGTGAGGTTTGTAGAAAACATGAGTTTAAAGTGAGGTTTGTAGAATACACAAGTTTAGAGTGAGGTTTGTAGAAAACATGAGTTTAGAGTGAGGTTTGTAGAATACACGAGTTTAGAGTGATGTTTGTAGAATACATGAGTTTAGAGAGAGGTTTGTAGAATACATGAGTTTAGAGTGAGGTTTGTAGAATACATGAGTATAGAGTGAGTGTTATAGAATACATGAGTTTAGAGTGAGGTTTGTAGAATACATGAGTTTAGAGTGAGTGTTATAGAATGCATGAGTTTAGAGTGAGGTTTGTAGAAAACATGAGTTGAGTGAGTGTTGTAGAAAACATGAGTTTAGAGTTAGGTTTGTGGAATACACAAGTTTAGAGTGAGGTTTGTAGAAAACATGAGTTTAGAGTGAGGTTTGTAGAATACATGAGTTTAGAGTGAGGTTTGTAGAAAACATGAGTTTCGAGTGAGTGTTATAGAATGCATGGGTTTTGAGTGAGGTTTGTAGAATACATGAGTTTAGAGTGAGCGTTATAGAATGCATGAGTTTAGAGTGAGGTTTGTAGAATACATGAGTTTAGAGTGAGTGATATAGAATGCATGAGTTTAGAGTGAGGTTTGTAGAAAACATGAGTTTAGAGTGAGTGTTGTAGAAAACATGAGTTTAGAGTTAGGTTTGTAGAATACACAAGTTTAGAGTGAGGTTTGTAGAATACACAAGTTTAGAGTGAGGTTTGTAGAAAACATGAGTTTAGAGTGAGTGTTGTAGAAAACATGAGTTTAGAGTTAGGTTTGTAGAATACACAAGTTTAGAGTGAGGTTTGTAGAAAACATGAGTTTAGAGTGAGGTTTGTAAAATACATGAGTTTAGAGTGAGGTTTGTAGAAAACATGAATTTAGAGTGAGTGTTATAGAATGCATGGGTTTTGAGTGAGGTTTGTAGAATACATGAGTTTAGAGTGAGCGTTATAGAATGCATGAGTTTAGAGTGAGGTTTGTAGAATACATGAGTTTAGAGTGAGTGATATAGAATGCATGAGTTTAGAGTGAGGTTTGTAGAATACATGAGTTTAGAGTGAGTGTTATAGAATGCATGAGTTTAAAGTGAGTGTTGTAGAAAGCATGAGTTTAGAGTGAGGTTTGTAGAAAACATGAGTTTAGAGTGAGTGTTATAGAATGCATGAGTTTAGAGTGAGGTTTGTAGAATACACAAGTTTAGAGTGAGGTTTGTAGAAAACATGAGTTTAGAGTGAGTGTTGTAGAAAACATGAGTTTAGAGTTAGGTTTGTAGAATACACAAGTTTAGAGTGAGGTTTGTAGAAAACATGAGTTTAGAGTGAGGTTTGTAGAATACATGAGTTTAGAGTGAGGTTTGTAGTAAACATGAGTTTAGAGTGAGTGTTATAGAATGCATGAGTTTAGAGTGAGGTTTGTAGAAAACATGAGTTGAGAGTGAGTGATATAGAATGCATGAGTTTAGAGTGAGGTTTGTAGAATACATGAGTTTAGAGTGAGGTTTGTAGAATACATGAGTATAGAGTGAGTGTTATAGAATACATGAGTTTAGAGTGAGGTTTGTAGAATACATGAGTTTAGAGTGAGTGTTATAGAATGCATGAGTTTAGAGTGAGGTTTGTAGAAAACATAAGTTTAGAGTGAGGTTTGTAGAATGAATGAGTTTAGAGTGAGTGTTATAGAATGCATGAGCTTAGAGCATCTGGCTTCTCGGGGCCCTCATCGTAGTAATGTTAGGAGTCACAATTTGGCTTCTCTCGGGTGCCCACATAGTAGTAATGTTATGAGTCAGGATCTGGCTTCTTTGTAGTAATGTTAGTGAGTAGTAATTCATGAGTCACATAGTAGTGTCAGCATCTGGCTTCTCAGGGCCAACATAGTAGTAATGTTACGAGTCAGCATCTGCCTTCTCCTGGCCCACATAGTAGTTATGTTACGAGTCAGCATCTGGCTTCTCGGGGCCCACATAGTAGTAATGTTACGAGTCAGAATCTGGCTTCTCAGGGCCCACATACAATGTCAGCATCTGGCTTAATTAGTCAGCATCTAAAGTAGTAATGCTACGAGTCAGCATCTGGCTTCTCTGGTCCAACATAGTAGTTATGTTACAAATCACAATCTGGCTTCTCTGGTCCAACATCGTAGTAATGTGACAAGTCAGCATCTGGCTTCTCGGGGCCCTCATCGTAGTAATGTTAGGAGTCACAATTTGGCTTCTCAGGGCCAACATAGTAGTAATGTAACGAGTCAGAATCTGGCTTCTCGGGCCCACATAGTAGTAATGTTAGGAGTCACAATTTGGCTTCTCAGGGCCAACATAGTAGTAATGTTACGAGTCAGCATCTGGGTTCTCGGGGACCACATAGAAGTAATCTTACGAGTCACAATCTGGCTTCTCGTTGTCCCCATAGTAGTAATGCTACGAGTCAGCATCTGGCTTCTCGGGTCCTACATAGTAGTAATGTTACGAGTCAGAATCTGGCTTTTCAGAGCCAACATAGTAGTAATGTTACGAGTCAGCATCTGGCTTCTCGGGTCCAACATCGTAGTAATGTTACAAATCCGGATCTGGCTTCTCGGGGCCCACATAGTAGTAATGTTACAAGTCAGCATCTGGCTTCTCGGGGCCCACATAGTAGTAATGTTACGAGCCACAATCTGGCTTCTCGGGTCCAACATAGTTGTTACGTTAAAAGACAACATCTAGTTTCTCGGGGCCCACATAGTAGTAATGTTACAAGTCAGCATCTGGCTTCTCGGGGCCCACATAGTAGTAATGCTACGAGTCAGCATCTGGCTTCTCGGGGCCCACATAGTAGTAATGTTACAAGTCAGCATCTGGCTTCTCGAGGCCCTCATAGTAGTAATGTTACAAGTCAGAATCTGGCTTCTCGGTGTCCACATCGTAGTAATGTTACAAGTCAGCATCTGGCTTCTCGGGGCCCACATCGTAGTAATGTTACAGGCCAGTATCTGGTTTCTCGGTGTCCACATAGTAGTAATGCTACGAGTCAGCATCTGGCTTCTCGGGGCCCACATAGTAGTAATGTTACAAGTCAGCATCTGGATACTCGGGGCCCACATAGAAGTCATCTTACGAGTCACAATCTGGCTTCTCGGGTCCAACATAGTAGTAATGTTACAGGTCACAATCTGGCTTCTCGGGTCCGTCATAGTAGTAATGTTACATGTCACAATCTGGCTTCTCGGGGCCAACATAGTAGTAATGTTACCAGTCAGAAGCTGGTTTACCAGGGCCAACATAGTAGTAATGTTACGAGTCAGCATCTGGGTTCTCGGGTCCAACATAGTAGAATTGTTATGAGTCAGCATCAGGCTTGTCGGGGCTCCCATAGTAGTAATGTTATATGTCAGCATGTGGCTTCTTAGGGCCCACATAGTAGTAATGTTCAGTCAATCTGGCTTCTCGGGGTCCACACAGTTAGTAATGTTACAACATCTAGTTTCTCGGGGCCCACATAATAGTAATGTTACAAGTCAGCATCTGGTTTCTCGGTGTCAACATAGTAGTAATGCTATGAGTCAGCATCTGGCTTCTCGGGTCCACATAGTAGTAATGTTACAGGTCACAATCTGGCTTCTTGGGTCCGTCATAGTAGTAATGTTACAGGTCACAATCTGGCTTCTGTAGTAATGTTACAAGACAGCATCTGGCTTCTCCGAGCCCACATAGTAGTAATGTTACAAGTTAGTATCTGGCTTCTCGGGGCCCACATAGTAGTAATGCTATGAGTCAGCATCTGGCTTCTCGGGTCCCACATCTAGTAATGTTACAAGTTCTCATAGTAGTAATGGTCAGCATCTGGCTTCTCGGGGCCCTAATAATAGAGCCAACATAGTAGTAATGTTACAAGTCAGCATCTGGCTTCTCGGGGCCCACATAGTAGTAATGTTACAGGTCACAATCTGGCTTCTCGGGTCCAACATCGTAGTAATGTTACAAGTCACCATCTGGCCTCTCGGGGCCGACATAGTAGTAATGTTACGAGTCAGCATCTGGCTTCTCGGGTCCAACATATTAGTAATGTTTCAAGTCAGCATCTGGCTTCTCGGGGCCCACATCGTAGTAATGTTACAAGTCCGTATCTGGCTTCTCGAAGCCCACATAGTAGTAATGTTACAAGTCAGCATCTGGCTTCTCGGGGCCCACATCGTAGTAATGTTACAGGTCACAATCTGGCTTCTCGGGTCCAACATCGTAGTAATGTTACAAGTCAGCATCTGGCTTCTCGGGGCCCACATCGTAGTAATGTTACAAGTCAGCATGTGGCTTCTCGGGTACAACATAGTAGTTATGTTACAGGTCACAATCTGGCTTCTCGGTGCCCACATAGTAGTAATGTTAAGAGTCAGCATCTGGCTTCTCGGGGCCCTCATCGTAGCAATGTTAAAGGTCATCATCTGGCTTCTTAGAGCCCACATAGTAGTAATGTTACAAGTCAGCATCTGCCATAATAGTAACGTTACAAGTCAGCATCAAGCTTCTCAAGGCCCACATAGTAGTAATGTTACAAGTCAGCATCTGGCTTCTCGGGGCTCACATAGTAGTAATGTTACGAGTCAGAGCCTGGCTACTCGGGGCCCACATAGTAGTAATGTTACGAGTCACAATCTGGCTTCTCGGGTCCAACATAGTAGTAATGTTACGAGTCACAATCTGGCTTCTCGGGGCCAACATCGTAGTAATGTTACAAGTCAGCATCTGGCTTCTCGGGGCCCACATAGTAGTAATGTTACAAGTCAGCATGTGGCTTCTTGGGGCCCACATAGTAGTAATGTTACAAGTCAACATTTGGTTTCTCGGGGTCCACATAGTAGTAATGTTACGACTCACAATCTGGATTCTCGGGTACATCATTATCGTTACGTTAAGAGTCAGCATCTGGCTTCTCGGGGCCCTAATAATAGAGCCAACATAGTAGTAATGTTACCAGTCAGAAGCTGGTTTACCAGGGCCAACATAGTAGTAATGTTACGAGTCAGCATCTGGCTTCTCGGGGTCCACATAGTAGTAATGCTACGAGTCAGCATCTGCCTTCTCGGGGCCCACCTAGTAGTTATGTTACAAGTCAGCATCTGGCTTCTCAGGGCCCAGATAGTAGTAATGTTATGATTCAGCATCTGGCTTCTCGGGGCCCACATAGTAGTAATGTTACGAGTCAGCATCTGGGTTCTCGGGTCCAACATAGTAGTAATGTTACGAGTCAGCATCTGGGTTCTCTGGGACCACATAGTAGTAATGTTACGAGTCACAATCTGGCTTCTCGGGTCCAACATACTAGTAATGTTACAGCTCACAATCTGGCTTCTCGGGGCCAACATAGTAGTAATGTTACAGGTCACAATCTGGCTTCTCTGGTCCAACATCGTAGTAATGTTACAGGTCACAATCTGGCTTCTCGGGTCCGTCATAGTAGTAATGTTACAGGTCACAATCTGGCTTCTCTGGGCACTCATCGTAGTAATGTTACAAGACAACATCTAGTTTCTCGGAGCCCGCAATGTAGTACTCTTACAAGTCAGCATCTGGCTTCTCAGGGCCCACATCTTAGTAATGTTACGTGTCACAATTTGGCTTCTCGTGTCCAATATAGTAGTAATGTTACGAGTCAGAATCTGGCTTCTCATAGTAGTAATGTTACAAGTCTTACATAGTAGTAATGCTACGAGTCAGCATCTGGCTTCTCGGGGCCCACATAGTAGTAATGTTATGAGTCAGCATCTGGCTTTTCTGGGCCCACATAGTAGTAATGTTACGAGTCACAATCTGGCTTCTCGGGTCCAACATATTAGTAATGTTACAAGTCACAATCTGGCTTCTCGGGTCCAACATAGTTGTTACGTTAAAAGACAACATCTAGTTTCTCGGGGCCCACATAGTAGTAATGTTACAAGTCAGCATGTTGCTTCTCGGGTCCAACATAGCAGTAATGTTACAAGTAAGCATCTGGCCTCTCTGCTCCAACATACTAGTAATGTTACGAGTTACAATCTGGCTTCTCGGGACCCACACAGTAGTAATGTTACAAGTCAGCATCTGGCTTCTCGGGGCCCACATAGTAGTAATGTTACAAGTCAGCATCTGGCTTCTCGGGGACCACATAGTAGTAATGTTACAAGTCAGCATCTGGATTCTCGGGGCCCACATAGAAGTTATCTTACGAGTCACAATCTGGCTTCTCGGATCCAACATAGTAGTAATGTTACTGGTCACATTCTGGCCTCTCGTGTCCATCATATTAGTAATGCAACAGGTGAAAATCTGGCTTCTCGATTACAATATAGTAGTAATGTTACGAGTCACAATCTGGCTTCTCGGGGCCCTAATAATAGTAATGTTACGATTCACAATTTGGCTTCTCGCGTCCAATATAGTAGTAATGTTACGAGTCACAATCTGGCTTCTCGGGGCCAACATCGTAGTAATGTTACAAGTCAGCATCTGGCTTCTCGGGGCCCACATCGTAGTAATGTTACAAGTCAGCATCTGGCTTCTCAGGGCCCACATCTTAGTAATGTTACTAGTCAGCATCTGGCTTCTCGGGGCCAACATCTTAGTAATGTTACAAGTCAGCATCTGGCTTCTCGGGGCCAACATCGTAGTAATGTTACAAGTCAGCATCTGGCTTCTCGGGGCCCACATCGTAGTAATGTTACAAGTCCGTATCTGGCTTCTCGAAGCCCACATAGTAGTAATGTTACAAGTAAGCATCTGGTTTACCAAGGCCAATATAGTAGTAATGTTACGAGTCAGAATCTGGCTTTTCAGAGCCAACATAGTAGTAATGTTACGAGTTAGCATCTTGCTTCTTGGGGCCCACATAGTAGTAATGTTACAAATGCGCATGTGGCTTCTTGGGGCCCACATAGTAGTAATGTTACAAGTCAGCATCTGGCTTCTCAGGGCCCACATCATAGTAATGTTACAAGTCAGAATCTGGCTTCTCGGGGTCCACATAGTAGTAATGTTACGAGTCAGCATCTGGCTTCTCGGGGCCCACATAGTAGTAATGTTACGAGTCACAATCTGGCTTCTCGGGTCCAACATATTAGTAATATTACAAGTCACAATCTGGCTTCTCGGGGACCACATAGTAGTAATGTTACAAGTCACATCTGGCTGGCTTCTCGGGGCCAACATAGTAGTAATGTTACAGAGTCACATCTGGCTTCTCTGGGGGCCCACATAGTAGTAATGTTCCGAGTCACAATCTGGCTTCTCGGGTCCAACATAGTAGTAATGTTACAGGTCACAATCTGGCTTCTCGGGTCCAACATCGTAGTAATGTTACAAGTCAGCATCTGGCTTCTCGGGGCTCAAATAATAGTAATGTTCGGGGCCCACATAGTAGTAATATTACAAGTCAGCATCTGGCTTCTCGGGGCCAACATAGTAGTAATGTTACGAGTCAGCATCTGGCTTCTCGGGGCCCACATAGTAGTAATGTTACGAGTCAGCATCTGGATTCTCGGGGACCACATAGTAGTAATGTTACGAGTCAGAATCTGGCTTCTCAGGGCCAACATAGTAGTAATGTTACGAGTCAGCATCTGGATTCTCGTGGACCACATAGTAGTAATGTTACGAGTCAGCATCTGGCTTCTCGGGGCCCATATCGTAGTAATGTTAAGAGCCACAATCTGGTTTCTCCACATAGTAGTAATGTTACATAATCTAGTAATGTTACTTACATGTCACAATCTGGCTTCTCGGGGCCAACATAGTAGTAATGTTACAGGTCACAATCTGGCTTCTCGGGTCCGTCATAGTAGTAATGTTACAGGTCACAATCTGGCTTCTCGGGGCCAACATAGTAGTAATGTTACAGGTCACAATCTGGCTTCTCGGGTCCAACATCGTAGTAATGTTACAGGTCAGTATCTGGCTTCTCGAAGCCGAAATAATAGTAATGTTACAAGTCAGCATCTGGCTTATCAGGGCCCAGATATTAGTAATGTTACGATTCACAATTTGGCTTCTCGCGTTCAATATATTAGTAATGTTACGAGTCAACTACTGGATTCTTGGAGCTCACATAGTAGTAATGTTAGATATCAGCATCTGGCTTTTCGGGGCCCTCATCGTAGTAATATTAGAGGTCGGCATCTGGCTTCTCTTGGCCCACATATTAGTAATGTTACGAGTCACAATCTGGCTTCTCGGGTCCAACATATTAGTAATGTTTCAAGTCACAATCTGGATTCTCGGGTACATCATTATCGTTATGTTAAGAGTCAGCATCTGGCTTCTCGGGGCCCTCATCGTAGTTATATTACATGTCAGCATCTGGATTTAAAGGGGCCCACATAGTACTAAAATTACAAGTCAGCATCTGGGTTCTCGGGGACTATATAGTAGTAATGTTACAAGTCAGCATCTGGATACTCGGGGCCCACATAGAAGTCATCTTACGAGTCACAATCTGGCTTCTCGGATCCAACATAATAGTAATGTTACTGGTCACATTCTGGCTTCTCGTGTCCATCATAGTAATAATGTTACAGGTGAAAATCTGGCTTCTCGATTACAATAAGGTAGTAATGTTACGAGTCACAATCTGGCTTCTCGGGGCCCTAATAATAGTAATGTTACGATTCACAATTTGGCTTCTCGCGTCCAATATAGTAGTAATGTTACGAGTCACAATCTGGCTTCTCGGGGCCAACATCGTAGTAATGTTACAAGTCAGCATCTGGCTTCTCGGGGCCCACATCGTAGTAATGTTACAAGTCAGCATCTGGCTTCCCTGGGCCTACATCAAAGTAATGTTACAAGTCAGCATCTGGCTTCCCTGGGCCTACATCAAAGTAACGTTACAAGTCAGCATCTGGCTTCCAAGGGCCTACATCAAAGTAACGTTACAAGTCAGCATCTGGCTTCCCTGGGCCTACATCAAAGTAATGTTACGAGTTAGCATCTGGCTTCTCGGGGCCAACATATTAGTAATGTTACAAGTCAGCATCTGGCTTCTCAGGGCCCACATCATAGTAATGTTACAAGTCAGCATCTGGCTTCTCGGGGTCCACATAGTAGTTATGTTACGAGTCAGAATCTGGCTTTTCAGAGCCAACATAGTAGTAATGTTACCAGTCAGAAGCTGGTTTACCAGGGCCAACATAGTAGTAATGTTACGAGTCAGCATCTGGGTTCTCGGGTCCAACATAGTAGTAATGTTACGAGTCAGCATCTGGGTTCTCTGGGACCACATAGTAGTAATGTTACGAGTCAGCATCTGGGTTCTCTGGGACCACATAGTAGTAATGTTACGAGTCAGCATCTGGGTTCTCGGGGCCCAGATTTAAGTAATCTTACGAGTCACAATCTGGCTTCCCGGGTCCAACATAGTAGTAATGTTACAGGTCACAATCTGGCTTCTCGGGGCCAACATAGTAGTAATGTTACAGGTCACAATCTGGCTTCTCGGGTCCGTCATAGTAGTAATGTTACAGGTCACAATCTGGCTTCTCGGGGCCAACATAGTAGTAATGTTACAGGTCACAATCTGGCTTCTCGGTGCCCACATAGTAGTAATGCTATGAGTCAGCATGTGGCTTCTCTGGTCCAACATAGTAGTAATGTTACAAGTCAGCATCTGGCCTCTCGAGGACCGCATAGTAGTTTTGTTACAAGTCAGCATTTGACTTCTCGGGTCCAATATAGTAGTAATGTTACAGGTCAGTATCTGGCTTCTCGGGGCCCACATCGTAGTAATGTTACAAGTCAGCATCTGGCTTCTCGGGGCCCACATAGTAGTAATGTTACGAGTCAGCATCTGGCTTCTCGGGGCCCACATAGTAGTAATGTTACGAGTCACAATCTGGCTTCTCGGGTCCAACATAGTAGTAATGTTACAAGTCACAATCTGGCTTCTCGGGTACATCATTATTGTAATGTAAAGAGTCAGCATCTGGCTTCTCGGGGCCTACATCAAAGTAATGTTACAAGTCAGCATCTGGCTTCTCGGGGCCCACATAGTAGTAATGTTACGAGTCACAATCTGGATTCACGGGTGCAACATAGTAGCAATGTTACAGGTCGCAATCTGGCTTCTCGGGACCCACACAGTAGTAATGTTACAAGTAAGCATCTGGTTTACCAAGGCCAATATAGTAGTAATGTTACGAGTCAGCATCTGGGTTCTCGGGTCCAACATAGTAGTAATGTTACAAGTCAGCATCTGGTTTACCAGGGCCAACATAGTAGTAATGTTACGAGTCAGCATCTGGCTTCTCGGGCCCCACATAGTAGTAATGTTACGAGTCAGCATCTGGGTTCTCGGGTCCAAGATAGTAGTAATGTTACGAGTCAGCATCTGGGTTCTCGGGTCCAACATCGTAGTAGGCCTACTGTTACAAGTCAGCATCTGGCTTCCGAGGGCCTACATCAAAGTAACGTTACAAGTCAGCATCTGGCTTCCCTGGGCCTACATCAAAGTAATGTTACGAGTTAGCATCTTGCTTCTTGGGGCCCACATAGTAGTAATGTTACAAGTCACAATCTGGCTTCTCGGGGCCAACATAGTAGTAATGTTACAAGTCACAATCTGGCTTCTCGGGTACATAATACCGTAATGTTAAGAGTCAGCATCTGGCTTCTCGGGGCCCACATCTTAGTAATGTTACAAGTCAGCATCTGGCTTCTCGGGGCCCACATAGTAGTAATGTTACAAGTCAGCATCTGGCTTCTCGGGGCCCACATCGTAGTAATGTTACAAGTCAGCATCTGGCTTCTCGAAGCCCACATAGTAGTAATGTTACAAGTAAGCATCTGGTTTACCAAGGCCAACATAGTAGTAATGTTACGAGTCAGCATCTGGGTTCTCGGGTCCAACAAAGTAGTAATGTTACAAGTCAGCATCTGGCTTATCGTGGCCCACATAGTAGTTATGTTACGAGTCAGAATCTGGCTTATCAGGGCCCACATAGTAGTAATGTAAGGAGTCAAAATTTGGCTTCTCGCGTCGAAATTAGTAGTAATGTTACGAGTCACAATGTGGCTTCTCGGGTACATCATTATCGTAATGTTAAGAGTCAGCATCTGGCTTCTCGGGGCCCACATAGTAGTAATGTTACGAGTCAGCATCTGGCTTCTCGGGGCCCTCATCGAAGTTATATTACATGTCAGCATCTGGCTTCTTGAAGCCCTCATAGTAGTAATGTTACGAGTCAGCATCTGGCTTCTCGGGTCCAACATAGTAGTAATGTTACAGGTCAGCATCTGGCTTCTCGGGGCCCACATAGTAGTAATGTTACAAGTCAGCATCTGGCTTCTCGGGGCCCACATAGTAGTAATGTTACAAGTCAGCATCTGGCTTCTCGGGGCCCACATAGTAGTAATGTTACGAGTCAGCATCTGGCTTCTCGGGGCCCTCATTGTAGTTATATTACATGTCAGCATCTGGCTTTCAAGGGGCCCACATAGTAGTAATGTTACGAGTCAGCATCTGGCTTCTCGGGGCCCACATAGTAGTAATGTTACGAGTCAGCATCTGGCTTCTCGGGGCCCACATAGTAATAATGTTACAAGTCAGCATCTGGCTTCTCGCGGTTCACACATAGTACTAATGTTACAAGTCAGCATCTGGGTTCTCGGGGACCACATAGTAGTAATGTTAGGAGTCAGCATCTGGCTTATCAGGACCCATTCAGTAGTAATGTTACAAGTCAGCATCTGGCTTCTCTGGTCCAACATAGTAGTTATGTTACAAATCACAATCTGGCTTCTCTGGTCCAACATCGTAGTAATGTTACAAGTCAGCATCTGGCTTCTCTGGTCCAACATAGTAGTAATGTTACAAGTCAGCATCTGGCTTCTCGGGGCCCACATAGTAGTAATGTTACAAGTCAGCATCTGGCTTCTCGGGGCCCACATAGTAGTAATGTTACGAGTCAGCATCTGGCTTCTCGGGGCCCACATAGTAGTAATGTTACGAGTCAGAATTTGGCTTCTCGGATCCAACATAGTAATAATGATACAAGTCAGCATCTGGCTTCTCGGGTCCAACATCGTAGTAATGTTACGAGTCAGCATCTGGGTTCTCTGGGACCACATAGTAGTAATGTTACGAGTCAGCATCTGGCTTCTCGGGGCCCACATAGTAGTAATGTTACAGGTCAGTATCTGGGTTCTCGAAGCCGAAATAATAGTAATGTTACAAGTCAGCATCTGGGTTCTCGGGTCCAACATAGTAGTAATGTTACGAGTCAGCATCTGGGTTCTCGGGGACCACATAGTAGTAATGTTACGAGTCAGCATCTGGGTTCTCTGGGACCACATAGTAGTAATGTTACGAGTCAGCATCTGGGTTCTCGGGTCCAACAAAGTAGTAATGTTACAAGTCAGCTACTGGATTCTTAGAGCTCACATAGTAGTAATATCACAAGTCAGCATCTGGCTTCTCGGGGTCCACATAGTAGTAATGTTACGAGTCAGCATCTGGCTTCTCGGGGCCCACATAGTAGTAATAGTAGTAATGTTACAAGTCAGCATCTGGCTTCTCGGGGCCCACATAGTAGTAATGTTACAAGTCAGCATCTGGCTTCTCGGGGCCCACATAGTAGTAATGTTACGAGTCACAATCTGGCTTCTCTTGGCCCACATAGTAGTAATGTTACGAGCCACAATCTGGCTTCTCGGGTACAACATAGTTGTTATGTTAAAAGACAACATCTAGTTTCTCGGGGCCCACATAGTAGTAATGTTACAAGTCAGCATCTGGCTTCTTCGGGGCCCTCATCGTAGTAATAGTAGAGGTCAGTATCTGGCTTCTCGAGACCCACATAGTAGTAATGTTACGAGTCATAATCTGGCTTCTCTTGGCCCACATAGTAGTAATGTTACAGAGTCAGCACATAGTAGTAATGTTACAAGTCAGCATCTGGCTTCTCGGGGCCCACATAGTAGTAATGTTACAAGTCAGCATCTGGCTTCTCGGGGCCCACATAGTAGTAATGTTACGAGTCACAATTTGGATTCTCGCGTTCAAATTAGTAGTAATGTTACGAGTCAGAATCTGGCTTCTCGGGTCCAACACAGTAGTTATGTTAAGAGTCAGCATCTGGCTTCTCGGGGCCCTCATCGTAGTAATGTTACATGTCAGCATCTGGTTTCTTGGGGCCCACATAATAGTAATGTTACAAGACAGCATATGGCTTCTCGGGGCCCAAATGGTAGTAATGCAATGTTACATAGTAAGTAATGTTCAAGTCAGCATCTGGCTTCTCGGGGCCCTAATAATAGAGCCAACATCGTAGTAATGTTACAAGTCAGCATCTGGCTTCTCGGGGCCCACATCGTAGTAATGTTACAAGTCCGTATCTGGCTTCTCGAAGCCCACATAGTAGTAATGTTACAAGTAAGCATCTGGTTTACCAAGGCCAATATAGTAGTAATGTTACGAGTCAGCATCTGGGTTCTCGGGTCCAAGTCAGCATCTGGGGCCCACATATAGTAATGTTAGTCAATGTTACATAGTAGTAATGTTACAATTAAGCATCTGGATTCTCGAAGCCCCCATAGTAGAAATGTTACAAGTCAGCATCTGGCTTCTCGGGTCCCACATAGTAGTAATGTTACGAGTCAGCATCTGGCTTCTCGGGGCCAACATAGTAGTAATGTTACAAATCACATCTGGCTTCTCGGGGTCCACATAGTAGTAATGCTACGAGTCAGCATCTGGCTTCTCGGGCCCACATCGTAGTAATGTTAGGAGTCACAATTTGGCTTCTCAGGGCCAACATAGTAGTAATGTAACGAGTCAGAATGTTACAAGTCAGCATCTGGCTTCTCGGGGCCCACATCGTAGTAATGTTACAAGTCCGTATCTGGCTTCTCGAAGCCCACATAGTAATGTAGTAATGTTACGAGTCAGCATCTGGGTTCTCGGGGCCCAGATAGTAGTAATGTTACGAGTCACAATCTGGCTTCACGGGGCCAACATCGTAGTAATGTTACAAGTAAGCATCTGGCTTCTCGGGGCCCACATCGTAGTAATGTTTCGAGTCAGCATCTGGCTTCTCGGGTCCAACATAGTAGTAATGTTACATGTCAGCATCTAGATTCTCGGGGCTCTAATCATAGTAATGTTACAAGCCACAATCTGGCTTCTCGGATCCAACATAGTAGTAATTTTACAGGTCAGCATCTGGCTTCCCGGAGCCCACATAGTAGTAACGTTACAAGTCAGCATCTGGCTTCCAGTCACCCACATAGTAAAAATGTTACAGGGAGCTTCTCGAACCAGTCATGGTAGTAATGTTACCAGTCACAATCTGGCATTTCAGTTAAAACATAGTAGTAATGTTACAGGTCAGCATCTGTACTAGTCGGGGCCCACATAGTAGTAATGTGTACCAGTACAACAGTAATGTACAGACATCTCATCTGGCATCTGTTCTCGGGGCCACAGGCAGTAGTAAGTCACAGGCAATCTGTACCAGTCACGGGCAATCTGTACCAGTCACGGGCAGTCTGTACCAGTCACGGGTAATCTGTACCAGTCACAGGCAGTGTGTACCAGTCACAGGCAATCTGTACCAGGCACGGGCAGTCTGTACTAGTCACAGTCTGTACCAGTCACAGGGAACAGTCACAGGCAGTCTGTACCAGTCACGGGCAGTCTGTACCAGTCACAGTCTGTATCAGTCACTGGCAGTCTGTACCAGTCACGGGCAGTCTGTACCAGTCACAGTCTGTATCAGTCACTGGCAGTCTGTACCAGTCACAGGCAGTCTGTACCAGTCACAGGGAACAGTCACAGGCAGTCTGTACCAGTCACGGGCAGTCTGTACCAGTGACAGTCTGTATCAGTCACTGGCAGTCTGTACCAGTCACAGGCAGTCTGTACCAGTCAAAACAGAGTCATCACAGGGAGCCTGTACCAGTCATGGGCAGTCTGTACCAGTCACAGGCATTCTGTACCAGTTAAAAATGAGTCATCACAGAGAGTCTGAACTAGTCATTGGCAGTTCGTACCAGTCAGAAGCATTTTGTACCAGTTAAAAATGCGTCATCACAGGGAGCCTGTACTAGTCATGGGCAGTATGTACCAGTGACAGGCATTCTGTACCAGTGACAGGCAGTCTGTACCAGTGACAGGCAATCTGTACCAGTCACAGGCACTCTGTACCAGTCACGGGCAATCTGTACCAGTCACGGGCAGTCTTTACCAGTCACCGGCAGTCTGTACCAGTCACGGGCAGTCTGTACCAGTCACGGGCAGTCTGTACCAGTCACAGTCTGTACCAGTCACAGGGAACAGTCACAGGCAGTCTGTACCAGTCACGGGCAGTCTGTACCAGTCACAGTCTGTACCAGTCACAGGGAACAGTCACAGGCAGTCTGTACCAGTCACGGGCAGTCTGTACCAGTCACAGTCTGTATCAGTCACTGGCAGTCTGTACCAGTCACAGTCTGTATCAGTCACTGGCAGTCTGTACCAGTCACAGGCAGTCTGTACCAGTCACAGGCATTCTGTACCAGTCACGGGCACTCTGTACCAGTCACGAGCATCAATCAGATGGAGTCATCACACTTTTACCAGCGATGTTTAAGGGCCTCAATACCACTTTTAAAGAAGTCCTTTTCTTGACTGTTCAGAGAGTCCTCCACTGCATGTATGACGTCATCACATGACTGATATTGGGTACCAGGAATTGCCTTTTTCAATTTTCGAAATGGAACCAGATCAGGCGAATGAGGGTGATGCTCAAGAAATTCAAATCCACAATCCTTGATGGCAGCCATAGCAATGACAGACTTGTGAACAGGGGCATTGTCCTGGTAGAACAACGCACCTTTAAGAAGTTTTCAGTGACACTTGAGTTTAATATTTTTCTCTTGATTGCCTAAGAAGTGATGCATAATATGTGCCATTGATTGTTTGTCTCTTTTGCAGATAATCTACCATCACAACACCATCAGCATAACAGAATGTTGAGGCCATAACTTTTCCAGCGGTTGGAACAGTCTTTGCCTTCTTTGGCGAGGGTGAACCAGAGTGCTGCCATTGTTTAGACTGTTGTTTGGACTCTAGGGTGAAATGATGGATCCCAGGTTTCATCCAGAGTCACTAACTTCTGTAGAAAGTTAGCAGGATCTGCCTTTAAAAGGTTCAGATCAGCATGCAACAAAGTCTGCCCTGGAAAGCTTCTCATCAACTGTCAGAAGTATTGGTACCCATTTGGCTGAGAGCTTTTTCATCGCAAAATCTTCCATAAGAATAGAATGTAATCATTCCTGTGACATAATTCCCTAGTGTTGCTGCCATGTCAGTATGGATATCCTTAGGTGTCACACCTTTCTGATGCATATACAGAATCACTGCTCTTTAAACGATTTTGTCCATTTTGCAAAAGTCTCTTGCCTTGTTTACTTTAGAATGCTACCTCTTCGACATAAACTCACCAATTGACTCTAGTCTTTGGGTTAACAGCCTTAAATAGTGCAGATATAGTAAAGTGGAAAAAGGACATCCCTGCTTAACTTCTTCAATGCAAGGCTTACAACTTGTCAATCAGCCAAGTAAGAACTGTATGTTGCTGGAGTATTATTAGTCTACTTGAAAATTTGATTGATATAAGAGAAATTTTGTGAGGACAGTTAGCATAACTTGAAGTCAACACAATATCATTTAAACATGTTTACTTGCAAGAAACGAGAACACTAAAAATCCAACTACAAATACATATAAATAAACAAGAAATAGTACTTCATAACAAAATAACTGAAAATAGTACTTTTAACAAATGAAGGAACAAGAATGTTTTTCATTGAAATATCACAGTCGTAAATGGCACACACATCACAGACAGTATAACAGCACATTGAAAACTACTTTGATTGGGGTCAGGTTGTCACTTCCTGCTGCTAAGAAAAGTATACTTGTACATTTAACAAACTTTTGATTAAATATTTTGTTTAAATATCCGTAACTGATAGACTTAATCAAATTCGCCAAATTTTCAGAAAACTTTTTTTCAGGACAGAAATCCTTTAGACAACTAAAAAGAATGTAAAGTCAGCAGCAGTTGGTGAGACTTCTGAAGTAATAAAAGTTAAATGGTCGTGGATACCCAGCAGTTGTCTACAAGGTTGCAGTATTGTGATACTAACCAATCCCAAATTATCCAGTTTACCCTGAAAACAAATAGTAAGTTATGAGGAAACTGTGGAGTTTTTAATATCTGAAATATTATGAACCTCTGATGATATCACTGTCTGACCATATCACCGTCTGACTGTATCACTGTCTGACTGTATCACGTATCACTGTCTGACCATAACTGTCGGATCGTATCACCGTCTGACCATATCACTGTCTGACTGTATCACGTATCACTGTCTGACCATAACTGTCGGATGGTATCACCGTCTGACTGTATCACTATCTGACTGTATCACGTATCACTGTCTGACCATAACTGTCGGATCGTATCACCGTCTGACTGTATCACTGTCTGACCGTATCACCGTCTGACTGTATCACTGTCTGACTGTATCACGTATCACTGTCTGAACATAACTGTCGGATCGTATCACCATCTGACCATATCACTGTCTACCTGTATCACTGTCTGACTGTATCATGTATCACTGTCTGACCATAACTGTCGGATCGTATCACCGTCTGACCATATCACTGTCTGACCGTATCACTGTCTGACTGTATCACGTATCACTGTCTGACCATAACTGTCTGAACGTATCACCATCTGACCATATCACTGTCTGACTGTATCACTGTCTTACCATAACTGTCGGATGGTATCACCGTCTGACTGTATCACTGTCTGACTGTATCATGTATCACTGTCTGACCATAACTGTCTGAACGTATCACCATCTGACCATATCACTGTCTGACTGTAACTGTCTGAAGGTATCACTGTCTGACCGTATCACCGTCTGACTGTATCAGTGTTTGACCGTATCACCGTCTGAATGTATCAGTGTCTGACCGTATCAGTGTCTGACCATATCACTGTCTGACTGTATCACTGTCTTACCATAACTGTCTGAACGTATCACTGACTGTATCACTGTCTTACCATAACTGTCTGAACGTATCACTGTCTGACTGTATCAGTGTCTGACCGTATCATCGTCTGACCATATCACTGACCGTATCACGTATCACTGTCTGACCGTATCACTGTCTCAACATATAACTGTCTGACTGTATCACTGTCTTACCATAACTGTCTGAACGTATCACTGTCTGACCGAATCACTGTCTGACTGTAACTGTCTGAACGTATCACTGTCTGACTGTATCACCGTCTGACTGTATCACATATCACTGTCTGACTGTATCATCGTCTGACTGTATCAGTGTCTGACCGTATCACCGTCTGACTGTATCAGTGTCTGACCGTATCAGCGTCTGACCGTATCACTGTCTGACTGTATCATCGTCTGACCATATCACTGTCTGACCGTATCTCTGTCTGACTGTATCATCGTCTGACCATATCACTGTCTGACCGTATCACCGTCTCAACATATAACTGTCCGACTGTATCACTGTCTGACCGTATCACTGTCTGACTGTATCATCGTCTGACCATATCACTGTCTGACCGTATCTCTGTCTGACCGTATCAGCGTCTGACCGTATCACCGTCTGACTGTATCACTGTCTGACCGTATCACCATCTGAGCATATCACTGTCTGACTGTATCAGCGTCTGACCGTATCACTGTCTGACTGTATCAGCGTCTGACCGTATCACTGTCTGACTGTATCAGCGTCTGACCGTATCTCTGTCTGACTGTATCATCGTCTGACCATATCACTGTCTGACCGTATCACCGTCTCAACATATAACTGTCCGACTGTATCAGTGTCTGACCGTATCACTATCTGACTGTAATTGTCTGAACGATCACTGTCTGAACGTATCACCATCTGACTGTATCACGTATCACTGTCTGACTGTATCATGTATCACTGTCTGACCGTATCACTGTCTGACTGTATCACGTATCACTGTCTGACCGTATCACGTATCACTGTCTGACCATTTCACTGTCTGACCATATCACTGTCTGACTGTATCACTGTCTGACCGTATCACTGTCTGACTGTATCACGTATCACTGTCTGACCGTATCACTGTCTGACTGTATCACGTATCACTGTCTGACCGTATCACGTATCACTGTCTGACCATTTCACTGTCTGACCATATCACTGTCTGACTGTATCACTGTCTGAACGTATTATCGTCTGATCGTATCACTGTCTGACTGTATCACCATCTGACTGTAACTGTCTGACCATATCACTGTCTGACTGTATCATGTATCACTGTCTGACCGTATCACTGTCTGACTGTATCACGTATCACTGTCTGACCGTATCACGTATCACTGTCTGACCATTTCACTGTCTGACCATATCACTGTCTGACTGTATCACTGTCTGACCGTATCACCATCTGACTGTAACTGTATCACGTATCACTGTCTGACCGTATCACATATCACTGTCTGACTGTATCATTGTCTGACCATATCACTGTCTGACCGTATCACGTATCACTGTCTGACTGTATCACGTATCACTGTCTGACTGTATCACGTATCACTTTCTGACTGTATCATTGTCTGACCATATCACTGTCTGACCGTATCACGTATCACTGTCTGACCGTATCACATATCACTGTCTGACTGTATCATTGTCTGACCATATCACTGTCTGACTGTATCACGTATCACTGTCTGACCGTATCACATATCACTGTCTGACTGTATCATTGTCTGACCATATCACTGTCTGACCGTATCACGTATCACTGTCTGACTGTATCACGTATCACTGTCTGACCGTATCACGTATCACTGTCTGACTGTATCACGTATCACTTTCTGAATGTATCATTGTCTGACCGTATCACTTATCACTGTCTGACTGTATCACATATCACTGTCTGACCGTATCACTTATCACTGTCTGACTGTATCACATATCACTGTCTGACCGTATCTCTGTCTGACTGTATCATCGTCTGACCATATCACTGTCTGACCGTATCACCGTCTGACCGTATTACTGTCTGACCATATCCCTGTCTTGTACAAGGAAATAACTTAGTTAATATACATGATTCAAGCTTAAATACATTAACCAAATTGGGATTCAGAAACATGAACAAAAGTTTACATGTTGATGAAATGCACCAGCAATCAAACCTTATTTGGCACAGAGCAAACACAATACAAACATATGCCATCATCATTAAAATGGACACTTGGATTTCAGACAAAGGTTTTACTTACAATTAAAATGATGGTAGGGAATTATTAGTTATGACTAAATCCTGTGATAGACATTGCCAGCCTGACTACTACAACAGCAAAATTTAGGCTAGAGTTGAAATCAATTTCTTCATCAGGTCAGGGGACAACAGGCCCTCACCACGTTTCACAAGACGTCCTACTTTGGGATTTTTATTTAACACCTTTGTCATTTCAGCTTCCAGTTTTGAGATTTTCTTTCCTTTGGCATTGTTTGTATAACTGATTTTTTCTCTTTTTTCACTTGACTTATCTTTGTGATGAAAGGTTGATGACATTGGAGCAGAGACTGACCGGGCAAGTTTGCCATCTGACTGCCGGACAAGCGGTTTGTGATCAATGTTGATAGCCTGTTCCTTGCCCACTGTTGAACTGATAGCCTGCCTGCTCCCCGACTCACATTTAGACTTTATAGACTCTGAACTGATGACTAGATTCTGGTTTGTCCTTGCTCTTGGCTGTTGCAACCGTCGCTGTCGTTTAATCCTCATTTCTTTCTCAAGTGTGTTTTGATCCTGACATTTGAACTTTGATTTGTTCTTTAGTAGTTTGTCCTTCACCTTGGTTTGGACTGGCTCTTCACTGAGACGTTGTTTTAGAAGAGCAAGACTAGATTGGAGCTCATCACCTTGACGCCGACTTATGCCACTGTCAGTAGATGAGAGTGTGTGAGCGTCACTGTCATCACTACTGGCCTCATCTGTAATATCCACATTGTAAGCATCTTCCCAGTACCGTGCCTCGGAGATGTTTTCCAAAAGAGATATGGTTCCAATCCCTCCAACACTGACTGGGCGAGGCTTGCTGTGATCCATATGAGGTACAATTTCTATCCCTACTTTCTTCAACTGACTGTCCTTTTTAGTGCCACTACTGCTGTTCCTAGTTGAGGTAGCTGAATGACTATGGGACAAAGACTGTCTGTCACTGTAGGATGTATGTGGCTTCTCTGCTTTTGATTCTTCTAAAGTGGAACTCCTTTCATCAAAGCTTGAGTAGCCTGTGTCCACAGTCCTACAAGAATCTGCAGCACTGAGATCAGTTTTACAAGACTCTGACATCCCTGGTAAGACTTGGATGATGATGGTTTTACTGTAAGGGGGTAATGACCTTTGAGAGGATTGTTTGGGGGATGTCTTGGGAAGGGGGTAACAATGAGAGGATGGTTGGGTCAACAAAATCAAGGGGGTACACATTTGAGAGGATGTTTGGGTGTGTGATGAGTATCTGGGGTAAGGGTGAGAGGATGGTTGGGTGGGGGATGAGTAGGAAGAGGGAAGGGGAGGAAGGTATGAGAGGATGGTTGGTTGGGGGATGAGTGGGAAGGGGGTAAGGATGAGAGGATGGTTGGGTGGGGGATGAGTAGGAAGGGGGTAAGGGTGAGAGGATGGTTGGGTGGGGGATGGGTGGGAAGTGGGTGAGGATGAGAGGGATGGGGGTGGGTAATGAGTGGGAAGGATAAGGATGAGAGGATGGTTGGTTGGGGGATGAGTGGGAAGGGGGTAAGAGTGAGAGGATGGTTGGGTGGGGGATGAGTAGGAAGGGGGTAAGGGTGAGAGGATGGTTGGGTTGGGGGGATAGGAAGGGGGTAAAGGAAGGGGGTAAGGAGAGAGGATGGTTGGGGATGGGGGATGGTGGGAAGGGGGTAAGGTGAGAGGATGGTTGGGTGGGGATGAGTGGGAAGGGGGTAGAGGATGAGAGGATAAGGGTGAGAGGGTTGGGTGGGGGATGAGTGGGAAGGGGGTAAGGGTGAGAGGATGGTTGGGTGGGGGATGAGTGGGAAGGGGGTAAGGTTGAGAGGATGGTTGGGTGGGGGATGAGTGGGAAGGGGGTAAGGTTGAGAGGATGGTTGGGTGGGGGATGAGTGGGAAGGGGGTAAGGTTGAGAGGATGGTTGGGTGGGGGATGAGTGGGAAGGGGGTAAGGATGAGAGGATGGTTGGGTGGGGGATGAGTGAAGTGGGAATGGGGGATGAGTGGGAAGGGGGTGAGGGTGAGAGGATGGTTGGGTTGGGGATGAGTAGGAAGGGGGTAAGGTTGAGAGGATGGTTGGTTGGGGGATGAGTGGGAAGGGGGTGAGGGAAGGGGATAAGAGTGAGAGGATGGTTGGGTGGGGGATGAGTGGGAAGGGGGTAAGGATGAGAGGATGGTTGGGTGGGGGATGAGTGGGAAGGGGGTAAGGGTGAGAGGATGGTTGGAGGGAATAAGGATGAGAGGATGGTTGGGTGGGGGACGAGTGGGAAGGGGATAAGAGTGAGAGGATGGTTGGGTGGGGGATGAGTAGGAAGGGGGTAGGGTGAGAGGATGGTTGGGTGGGGATGGGTGGGAAGGGGTAAGGGGAGGAAGGGGGGGTGAGAGGGGTGGGGGGGGTGAGGTGAGAGGAAGGGGGTAAGGTGAGAGGATGGTTGGGTGGGGGGGAAGGGGGATGAGAGGAGTGGGGGATGAGGAAGGGGGTAAGGGTGAGAGGATGGTTGGATGGGGGATGAGTGGGAAGGGGGTAAGGATGAGAGGATGGTTGGGTGGGGGATGAGTGGGAAGGGGGTAAGGGTGAGAGGAGGGTTGGGTGGGGGATGAGTAGGAAGGGGGTAAGGATGAGAGGATGGTTGGGTGGGGGATGAGTGGGAAGGTAGTAAGGGTGAGAGGATGGTTGGGTGGGGGATGAGTAGGAATGGGGTAAGGGTGAGAGGATGGTTGGGTGGGGGATAAGTGGAAAGGGGGTAAGGATGAGAGGATGGTTGGGTGGGGGATGAGAGGGAAGGGGGTAAGGGTGAAAAGATGGTTGGGTGGGGGATGAGTGGGAAGGGGGTAAGGATGAGAAGATGGTTGGGTGGGGGATGAGTGGGAAGGGGGTAAGGGTGAGAGGATGGTTGGGTGGAGTGGGAAGGGGTAAGGTGAGAGGATGGTTGGGTGGGGGATGAGTGGGAAGGGGGTAAGGGTGAGAGGATGGTGGGGTGGGGGATGAGTAGGAAGGGGGTAAGGGTGAGAGGATGGTTGGGTGGGGGATGAGTGGGAAGGGGGTAAGGGTGAGAGGATGGTTGGGTGGGGGATGAGTGGGAAGGGGGTAAGGGTGAGAGGATGGTTGGGTGGGGGATGAGTGGGAAGGGGGTAAGGATGAGAGGATGGTTGGGTGGGGGATGAGTGGGAAGGGGGTAAGGGTGAGAGGATGGTTGGTTGGGGGATGAGTAGGAAGGGGGTAAGGGTGAGAGGAGTAGGAAGGGGGTAAGGGTGAGAGGATGGTTGGGTGGGGGATAAGTACGAATGGGGTCAGGTTGAGAGGATGGATGGGTGGGGGATGAGTGGGAAGGGGGTAAGGATGAGAGGATGGTTGGGTGGGGGATGAGTGGGAAGGGGGTAAGGATGAGAGGATGGTTGGGTGGGGGATGAGTAGGAAGGGGGTAAGGGTGAGAGGATGGTTGGGTGGGGGATGAGTGGGAAGGGGGTAAGGGAGAGAGGATGGTTGGGTGGGGGATGAGTAGGAAGGGGGTAAGGGTGAGAGGATGGTTGGGTGGGGGATGAGTGGGAAGGGGGTAAGGATGAGAGGATGGTTGGGTTGGGGATGAGTGGGAAGGGGGTAAGGGTGAGAGGATGTTTGGGTGGGGGATGAGTGGGAAGGGGGTAAGGGTGAGAGGATGGTTGGGTGGGGGATGAGTGGGAAGGGGGTAAGAGTGAGAGGATGGTTGGGTGGGGGATGAGTAGGAAGGGGGTCAGGATGAGAGGATGGTTGGGTGGGGGATGAGTAGGAAGGGGGTAAGGGTGAGAGGATGGTTGGGTGGGGGATGAGTAGGAAGGGGGTAAGGGTGAGAGGATGGTTGGGTGGGGGATGAGTAAGAAGGGGGTAAGGATGAGAGGATGGTTTGATGGGTGATGAGTAGGAAGGGGGTAAGGGTGAGAGGAGGGTTGGGTAGGGGATGAAGGGGGTAAGGATGAGAGGATGGTTGGATGGGGGATGAGTAGGAAGGGGGTAAGGGTGAGAGGATGGTTGATTGGGGGATGAGTAGTAAGGGGGTAAGGGTGAGAGGATGGTTGGATGGGGGATGGGTGGGAAGTGGGTAAGAATGAGAGAGATGGGGGTGGGGAATGAGTGGGAAGGGGGTAAGGGTGAGAGGATGGTTGGGTGGGGGATGAGTGGGAAGGGGGTAAGGGTGAGAGGATGGTTGGGTGGGGGATGAGTGGGAAGGGGGTAAGGGTGAGAGGATGGTTGGGTGGGGGATGGGAAGGGGGTAAGGGTGAGAGGATGGTTGGGTGGGGTGAGAGGATGGTTGGGAGGGGATGGTTGGGTGGGGGATGAGTGGGAAGGGGGTAAGGGTGAGAGGATGGTTGGGTGGGGGATGAGTGGGAAGGGGGTAAGGGTGAGAGGATGGTTGGTGAGAGGAAGGGGGGATGATGGTGGGAAGGGGGTAAGGGTGAGAGGATGGTTGATTGGGGGATGAGTGGGAAGGGGGTAAGGGTGAGAGGATGGTTGGGTGGGGGATGAGTAGGAAGGGGGTAAGGGTGAGAGGATGGTTGGGTGGGGGATGAGTAGGAAGGGGGTAAGGGTGAGAGGATGGTTGGGTGGGGGATGGGTGGGAAGTTGGTGAAGATGAGAGGGATTGGGGTGGGGGATGAGTGGGAAGGGGGTAAGGGTGAGAGGATGGTTGGGTTGGGGATGAGAAGGAAGGGGGTAAGGTTGAGAGGATGGCTGGGCGGGGGATGAATAGAAAGGGGTAAGAGTGAGAGGATGGTTGGGTGGGGGATGAGTAAGAAGGGGGTAAGGATGAGAGGATGGTTGGGTGGGGGATGAGTGGGAAGGGGGTAAGGATGAGAGGATGGTTGGGTGGGGGATGAGTGGGAAGGGGGTAAGGGTGAGAGGATGGTTGGGTGGGGGATGAGTAGGAAGGGGGTAAGGGTGAGAGGAGGGTTGGGTAGGGGATGAAGGGGGTAAGGATGAGAGGATGGTTGGATGGGGATAAGAGGGATTGAGATGAGAGGGATAAGGATATGAGTGGAGTGGGTATGGGATGAGTAAGAAGGGGGTAAGGGTGAGAGGATGGTTGGGTGGGGGATGAGTGGGAAGGGGGTAAGGGTGAGAGGATGGTTGAGTGGGGGATGAGTAAGAAGGGGGTAAGGATGAGAGGATGGTTGGGTGGGGGATGAGTAGGAAGGGGGTAAGGGTGAGAGGATGGTTGGGTGGGGGATGAGTGGGAAGGGGGTAAGGGTGAGAGGATGGTTGGGTGGGGGATGAGAGAGATGGCTGGGTGGGGGATGAGTAGGAAGGGGGTAAGGGTGAGAGGATGGATGTGTGGGGGACAAGAGGAAGGGGTCAAAGCAGATGAGAGGATGGTTGGGTGGGGGATGAGTAGGAAGGGGGTAAGGGTGAGAGGATGGTTGGTTGGGGGATGAGTAGTAAGGGGGTAAGGATGAGAGGATGGTTGGGTGGGGAATGAGTAGGAAGGGGGTAAGGGTGAGAGGATGGTTGGGTGGGTAAGGGTGAGAGGATGAGTGGGGGGAAGGGGGTAAGGTGAGAGGATGGTTGGGTGGAGGATGAGTGGGAAGGGGGTAAGGGTGAGAGGATGGTTGGGTGGGGAATGAGTGGGAAGGGGGTAAGGGTGAGAGGATGGTTGGGTGGGGGATGAGGTAGGAAGGGGGTAAGGGTGAGAGGATGGTTGGGTGGGGGATGAGTGGGAAGGGGGTAAGGGTGAGAGGATGGTTGGGTGGGGGATGAGTGGGAAGGGGGTAAGGGTGAGAGGATGGTTGGGTGGGGGATGAGTGGGAAGGGGGTAAGGGTGAGAGGATGGTTGGGTGGGGGATGAGTGGGAAGGGGGTAAGGGTGAGAGGATGGTTGGGTGGGGGATGAGTGGGAAGGGGGTAAGGGTGAGAGGATGGTTGAGTGATGGATGGGTGGGAAGTGGGTGAGGATGAGAGGGATAGGGGTGGGGATGAGTGGGAAGGGGGTAAGGGTGAGAGGATGGTTGGGTGGGGGATGAGTAGGAAGGGGGTAAGGTTGAGAGGATGGTTGGTTGGGGGATGAGTGGGAAGGGGGAAAGGGTGAGAGGATGGTTTGGTGGGTGATGAGTAGGAAGGGGGTAAGGGTGAGAGGAGGATTGGGTGGGGAATGAGTGAGAAGGGGGTAAGGGTGAGAGGATGGTTGGGTGGGGGATGAGGAGGAAGGGGGTAAGGGTGAGAGGATGGTTGGGTGGGGGATGAGTGGGAAGGGGGTAAGGGTGAGAGGATGGTTGGTTGGGGGATGAGTAGGAAGGGGGTAAGGGTGAGAGGATGGTTGGATGGGGATGAGTAGGAAGGGAGTGAGGATGAGAGGATGGTTGGGTGATGGATGTGTGGGAAGGGGGTAGGAATGAGAGGATGGTTGGATGGTTGATGGGTGGAAGAGGGTAAGGGTGAGAGGATGAGTAAGAAGGGGGTAAGGATGAGAGGATGGTTGGGTGGGGGATGAGTGGGAAGGGGGTAAGGGTGAGAGGATGGTTGGGTGGGGGATGGGTGGGAAGTGGGTGAGGATGAGAGGGATAGGGGTGGGGATGAGTGGGAAGGGGGTAAGGGTGAGAGGATGGTTGGGTGGGGGATGAGTAGGAATGGGGTAAGGGTGAGAGGATGGTTGGGTGGGGGATGAGTGGGAAGGGGGTAAGGATGAGAGGATGGTTGGTGGGGGATGAGTGGGAAGGGGGGGGATGAGAGGATGGTTGGGGGGGGGATGAGTGGGAAGGGGGTAAGGGTGAGAGGATGGTTGGGTGGGGGATGAGTGGGAAGTGGGTAAGGATGAGAGGATGGTTGGTTGGGAGATGAGTGGGAAGGGGATAAGGGTGAGAGGATGAGTGGGAAGGGGGTAAGGGTGAGAGGATGTTTGGGTGGGGGATGAGTGGGAAGGGGGTAATGGGTGAGAGGATGGTGATGGTGGGTGGGGATAATGTGGGGGAAGAAGAGGGGTGGGGAATGAAAGGTCTGGGGGGAAGAGAGGGATGGAGGAAGAGATGGATGGTGGAATAATAAGGTAGGGGATAAGAAGAGTGGGGTAGGGAATGAGAGGGTGTGAATGGGGAATGACAGGGCAGGGGGATGAGAGAGGTGGGGTGATGATGGGGATGGGGAAGACAGGGGCAGATGATGAGAAGGTTGGGGGATAAGAAGGTTCGAGGTAGGGAATGAGAGAGGTGTGGATGGAGGATAAGAGGGCAGGGGATAAAAGGGATGGAGTTGGGGAGATGAGAAAGATGGGGATGGGGGAAGAGAAGGGAGGATGATGAGAGGGGTGGGGGATGAGAGGGGTGGGAGATGAGAAGGGTGGGAGATAAGTGGGTGGGGCTAGGAGGTGTGAGGGTTGGGAAATGAGTGGGGTGGGTAAGTGAGGGGAGATGAGAGGAATGGGGTGAGGGTGGGGTGAGGGAGAGAATGTTACATGGGATAATCATTACATACTGGCCATCTTTCATCTTGGTCGAAGAGACACTTGGATTAGGGCGGCTGGCTGATTTGGTGGCAACTTTTTTTGCCTGTCGTAGTTGCAACAGATGAGATTCAGACTTTGGTCGTTCTTTCAAAGTTATCTCCTCATGATTATTATGGGACGGTAACATCTCAGACTTGGGTCGAGGTTTCAGTACACTACGGTCTTCTATATAGAAAAAATGCATCAATAAAAATTCACAAAGTACATGCACATTAATCATGTGATATGAATAGCATACTTGAAATGTAAAATACTTTATGAATTGAGTGTAGGGTTCACATTTCCATACAAAAGTCTAAATATATTATTTTATAAATACCACAAGGAAATTCTCACACAGATAGTAATGCTTAAAATACAATGTCAAAATGAAGTTTGAAAGGATACAATAAAGAACAGAGGAATCAGGAAGCCTGAGGTGAGAAAAGAATCAAGAGAAAAGCATTGAGTCTCCAGGAGGAAAACAATTTCACACAGCAGGCATGAAATCTAGGTGCAACGGCAACATTAAAAACAGGGAAAACAGGGACGAGTAGGGAAAAACAGAAAGAAGACAAATGAATCTATACCTTGGTGTCTCTCTATAACAGGAGATATCTACACCTTGGTGTCTCTCTGTTATCTCTATAACAGGAGATATCTACACCTTGGTATCTCTCTATAACAGGAGATATCTACACCTTGGTGTCTCTCTGTTATCTCTATAACAGGAGATATCTACACCTTGGTATCTCTCTATAACAGGAGATATCTACACCTTGGTATCTCTCTACAACAGGAGATATCTACACCTTGGTATCTCTCTATAACAGGAGATATCTACACTTTGGTGTCTCTCTGTTATCTCTATAACAGGAGATATCTACACCTAAGTGTCCCTCTGTGTCTGTCTTTGTGACAGGAGAAATCTTACCTTGGTGTCTGTCTTTGTGACAAGAGAAATCTTACCTTGGTGTCTGTCTTTGTGTCCTGGGTAGTACATATCCATGGTGTCTTCCTTTATGATCTGGAACCTACCATCCTGTTTAACAGAAGACTGTGTAGCAGAAATCATCACATGTATAACTTCTGATGATTATTTTGTACTCAACTAACCTGTAAATAACCATCAACTACCCAGTAACTAACCATCAACTAACCTGTAAATAACCATCAACTACCCAGTAACTAACCATCAACTACCCAGTAACTAACCATCAACTAACCTGTAAATAACCATCAACTACCCAGTAACTAACCATCAACTACCCAGTAACTAACCATCAACTACCCAGTAACTATCCATCAACTAACCAGTAACTATCCATCAACTACCCAGTAACTAACCATCAACTACCCAGTAACTAACCATCAACTACCCAGTAACTATCCATCAGCTACCCAGTAACTAACCATCAACTACCCAGTAACTAACCATCAACTACCCAGTAACTATCCAACAACTCACCTGTAACTAACCATCAACTACCCAGTAGTTATACCTCAATTTCCCAGTAACTAGAAATTAACTTCCCAGTAACTATCCATCAACTACCAAGTAACTAGAAATCAATTATCTAGTAACTAGCCATCAACTATCTCGTAACTAGCCACCAACTACCCAGCAACTAGAAATTAACTACCCAGTAACAACCCATCAACTACCGAGTAACTAGCAATAAACTACCCAGTTACTAGAAATTAACTACCCTGTAACTATCCATCAACCACCCAGTAAGAATAACTAAACTACCCAGTAAGTATACCTCAACTACCCAGTAACTATCCATCAACTACCCAGTAACTATCCATCAACTGCCCAGTAACAATCCATCAACTGCCCAGTAACTATCCATCAACTGCCCAGTAACAATCCATCAACTGCAGAGTATCTATCCATCAACCACCCAGTAAGTATACCTCAACTACCCAGTAACTAACCATCAACTACCCAGTAACTATCCATCAACTACCCAGTAAGCATACCTAAACTACCCAGTAAGTATACCTCAACTACCCAGTAACTATCCATCAACTACCCAGTAACTATCCATCAACTGCCCAGTAACAATCCATCAACTACCCAGTAAGTATACCTCAACTACCCAGTAACTATCCATCAACTACCAGTAACTATTCATCAACTACCCAGTAACTATCAATCAACTACCCAGTAACTATCCATCAACTGCCCAGTAACAATCCATCAACTGCACAGTATCTATCCATCAACCATCCAGTAAGTATACCTCAACTACCCAGTAACTAACCATCAACTACCCAGTAACTATCCATCAACTACCCAGTAAGTATACCTCAACTACCCTGTAACTAGCCATCAACTACCCAGTAAGTATACCTCAACTACCCAGTAACTATCCATCAACTACCCAGTAAGTATACCTCAACTACCAAGTAAGTATACCTCAACTACCCGGTACGTATACCTCAACTACCCAGTAACTATCCATCAACTACCCAGTAAGTATACCTCAACTACCCTGGAACTATCCATCAACTACCCTGTAATTATCAACTACCCAGTAACTATTCATCAACTACCCAGTAACTAGAAATTAACTACCCAGTAACTATCCATCAACTACCCAGTAATTATCAACTACCCAGTAACTATTCATCAACTACCCAGTAACTAACCATCAACTACCCAGTAACTATCCAACAACTCACCTGTAACTAACCATCAACTACCCAGTAACTATCCAACAACTCACCTGTAACTAACCATCAACTACCCAGTAGTTATACCTCAATTTCCCAGTAACTAGAAATTAACTTCCCAGTAACTATCCATCAACTATCTCGTAACTAGCCACCAACTACCCAGCAACTAGAAATTAACTACCCAGTAACAACCCATCAACTACCCAGTAATTATCCATCAACTACCCAGTAACTAGAAATTAACTACCCTGTAACTATCCATCAACCACCCAGTAAGAATAACTAAACTACCCAGTAAGTATACCTCAACTACCCAGTAACTATCCATCAACTACCCAGTAACTATCCATCAACTGCCCAGTAGCAATCCATCAACTGCACAGTATCTATCCATCAACCACCCAGTAAGTATACCTCAACTACCCAGTAACTAACCATCAACTACCCAGTAACTATCCATCAACTACCCAGTAAGTATACCTAAACTACCCAGTAAGTATACCTCAACTACCCAGTAACTAACCATCAACTACCCAGTAACTATCCATCAACTACCCAGTAAGTATACCTCAACTACCAAGTAAGTATACCTCAACTACCCAGTACGTATACCTCAACTACCCAGTAACTATCCATCAACTACCCAGTAAGTATACCTCAACTACCCAGTAAGAATACCTCAACTACCCAGTAACTATCAATCAACGTCCCAGTAACTATCAATCAACGTCCCAGTAACTATCCATCAACGTCCCAGTAACTATCATCAACTACCCAGTAACTAGAAATTAACTACCCAGTAACTAGAAATTAACTACCCAGTAACTAGAAATTAACTACCCAGTAACTATCCATCAACTACCCAGTAATTATCAACTACCCAGTAACTATTCATCAACTACCCAGTATCTATCCGTCAACTACCCAGTAACTAGCCATCAACTACCCAGTAACTATTCATCAACTACCCAGTAACTATCAATCAATGTCCCAGTAACTATCCATCAATGTCCCAGTAACTATCATCAACTACCCAGTAACTATTCATCAACTACCCAGTAACTATCCATCAACTACCCTGTAACTAGAAATCAACTACCCTGGAACTATCCATCAACTACCCAGTAACTATCCATCAATGTCCCAGTAACTATCATCAACTACCCAGTAACTATTCATCAACTACCCAGTAACTAGCCATCAATTACCCTGTAACTATACCTCAACTACCCAGTTACTAGAAATCAACTACCCAGTAACTATCATCAACTACCCAGTAACTATCATCAACTACCCAGTAACTATTTATCAACTACCCAGTAACTACCCATCAACTACCCAGTAACTAGCCATCAATTACCCTGTAACTATACCTCAACTACCCAGTTACTAGAAATCAACTACCCAATTACTAGAAATCAACTACACAGTAACTAGCCATCAACTACCCAGTAACTATCCATCAACTACCCTGTAACTATCCATCAACTACCCAGTAACTATCCATCAAATACCCAGTAACTAGAAATCAACTACCCAGTAACTATCCATCAGCTACCCAGTAACTATCCATCAACTACCCAGAAACTATCCATCAACTACCCTGTAACTAGAAATCAACTACCCAGTAAGTATACCTCAACTACCCAGTAACTATCCATCAACTACCCAGTAACTATCCATCAACTACCCAGTAACTATCCATCAACTACCCAGTAACTAGCCCTCAACTACCCTGTAACTAGAAATCAACTACCCAGTAAGTATACCTCAACTACCCAGTAACTACAAATCAGCTACCCAGTAACTATCCATCAACTACCCAGTAAGTATACCTCAACTACCCAACCTCAACTACCCAGTAACTAGAAATCAACTACCCAGAAAGTATAAACAGTTATGTTATTCTATCATATTTAACACACATCCTTTTTACTTACAATGGTTTCCATATCAAACTGTAAAACTTCAAACTTTTTCTGAGTGTCCTGGAGATCATCCTCCGTGATTCCACATGGCTTTTCCACAGGCTCCGCCTCTACATACAGAGGACGATCTGATGTATCAGTCACAACTCCATCACCTAAGAAAACAGTTCACAACTTTTATGACACTACTAGTTTGATTGATATCATCAACTAAAGACATCAGAATAATACTCAATATAATTCATGTCACCACACTGTAACATTCAATTTTATGTCTGATTTATACTTGATGATATTATAACTACCTGTCCTGTCTGATTTGTACTTTGTTACATTATAACTACCTGTCCTGTCTGATTTATACTTTGTTACATTATAACTACCTGTCCTGTCTGATTTATACTTTGTTACATTATAACTACCTGTCCTGTCTGATTTATACTTTGTTACATTATAACTACCTGTCCTGTCTGATTTATACTTTGTTACATTATAACTACCTGTCCTGTCTGATTTATACTTTGTTACATTATAACTACCTGTCCTGTCTGATTTATACTTTGTTACATTATAAATACCTGTCCTGTCTGATTTATACTTTGTTACATTATAACTACCTGGCCGTGCTAATTTGACCTTGTTCTGTATCCTCTGGTAAGCCGTCTGAGCAGAGAAGTTGATGGATTTTGTCGATGCATTGCGTGGTGTATACATTGACAAATCTGGGGCTGTAAGGGGTCTCTCCCTGATGTAACCAGCCTTGGCACGGTACACCCCACGCTGTGATTTGTTCACCTCTGACTTGAGATGACGATAGAGTCGCTTCTGACGTCTTGTCTGTTTGATAAAGTATTGTGAACTTGTACAAAAAAAAATCAAAGTGACTAGTTCACATCATTCATACAAATTCTTTAAAAGGATTAATTTTGTTTACGGAGGTAAACAATTTTTTTTCAATTTTTTAAACTTTTAGTAATAAATAATGCCCTTAAGACCAATGTTTTCATATGTACAGTTATTTTATTGGTCAGGTTGGTAATATCAATAGAACAGTAATCCCATTCATACAACTAATAGAAGATTAGAGTGTTATGTTTCCATGACTGCACAGTAACCTTCATCAGATAAATGACCAATATGGAGCTTACATACACTGACTGATAAATTGTACAATAAGAAATGGTAAGGAATCAACGAACTCTTTCAGCTAAACAACAAGATGGTAAGCAATACCCACAAATGTACCATAGAAATATGCAAAATACTTGCATATGTTTTGTGGTCTATAATCTGTTCACCATTTCATCACACTACTTATGCTAGTGATAGTACGCTCCACACTGGTCATTTGTCTGATGAAGGTGACAGTGTAGATATCATACACCAGATACGTCAGTGCTAGTACGCTCCACACTGGTCATTTGTCTGATGAAGGTGACAGTGTAGATCTCGTATACAATGTACATCAGTGCTAGTATGCTCCACACTGGTCATTTATCTGATGAAGGTGACCATGTAGATATCATACACCAGATACGTCAGTGCTAGTACTCTCCACACTGGTCATTTATCTGAGGAAGGTGACCGCGTAGATCTCGCACACTATGTACGTCAGTGCTAGTACGCTCCACACTGGTCATTTGTCTGATGAAGGTGACCGCGTAGATCTCGCACACTATGTACGTCAGTGCTAGTATGCTCCACACTGGTCATTTATCTGATGAAGGTGACCATGTAGATATCATACACCAGATACGTCAGTGCTAGTACTCTCCACACTGGTCATTTGTCTGATGAAGGTGACAGTGTAGATCTCGAACACTATGTACGGCAGTGCTAGTATGCTCCACACTGGTCATTTGTCTGATGAAGGTGACAGTGTAGATATCTTACACTACGTACGTCAGTGTTAGAATGCTCCACACTGGTCATTTGTCTGATGAAGGTGATCGTGTAGATCTCGCACACTATGTACATCAGTGCTAGTATGCTCCACACGGGTCATTTGTCTGATGAAGGTGACCGTGTAGATCTCGCACACTATGTACGTCAGTGCTAGTATGCTCCACACTGGTCATTTGTCTGATGAAGGTGACCGTGTAGATCTCGCACACTATGTACGTCGGTACTAGTATGCTCCACACGGGTCATTTATCTGAGGAAGGTGACCGCGTAGATCTCGCACACTATGTACGTCAGTGCTAGTACGCTCCACACTGGTCATTTGTCTGATGAAGGTGACAGTGTAGATCTCTTACACTACGTACGTCAGTGTTAGAATGCTCCACACTGGTCATTTGTCTGATGAAGGTGATCGTTTAGATCTCGTATACAATGTACATCAGTGCTAGTATGCTCCACACTGGTCATTTATCTGAGGAAGGTGACCGTGTAGATCTCGCACACTATGTACGTCAATGCTAGTATGCTCCACACGGGTCATTTATCTGAGGAAGGTGACCGCGTAGATCTCGCACACTATGTACGTCAGTGCTAGTATGCTCCACACTGGTCATTTGTCTGATGAAGGTGACCGTGTAGATCTCGTACACTATGTACGTCAGTGCTAGTATGCTCCACACTGGTCATTTATCTGAGGAAGGTGACCGTGTTGATCTCGCACACTATGTACGTCAGTGCTAGTATGCTCCACACTGGTCATTTATCTGAGGTAGGTGACCGTGTTGACCTCACACACTGTGTACGTCAGTGCCAGTATGCTCCACACTGGTCATTTATCTGAGGAAGGTGACAGTGTAGATCTCGCACACTATGTACGTCAGTGTTAGTATGCTCCACACTGGTCATTTATCTGAGGAAGGTGACCATGTAGATCTTGTACACTACCTAATTCAGTGCAAGTACGCTCCACACTGGTCATTTGTCTGATGAAGGTGGCTGTGTAGATGTTGCACACTAGGTACATCAGCGCTAGTTCATTTGTTTGATGAAAGTGACTGTGTCGATCTTTCACACTACGGACGTCAGGATTAGTACTCTCCACACTGATCATTTGTCTGAT
The DNA here is from genome assembly GCF_031769215.1 of Ylistrum balloti. Lineage (NCBI taxonomy): Eukaryota > Metazoa > Mollusca > Bivalvia > Pectinida > Pectinidae > Ylistrum > Ylistrum balloti. The sequence continues at coordinate 120,036 of NW_026782035.1, forward strand.
GAAGGTGATGATCTATTACACCTCATGACAATGAAAAGTAATAGAGATACGTAAGCATTAATTATTGTCAGTACATGCACTTAATATCGCAATCATGATATAAAATTTAAACACGTTTTATCTTGGCTAGCATTCATACACTGATCTACTAGTTTTGATTTCATCAATGATCTACTAGTCTAGCCTTCAAACACTGATCTACTAGTTTTGATTTCATCAATGATCGACAAGTCTAGCCTTCATACACTGATCTACTAGTTTAGCCTCCTTACAGATCCACTTGTCATGCTTTGAAACACTGATCAACTAGCCTTGCCTCCTTCTAGACCCACTAGTCCAGCCTTCTTACAGATATGCTAGTCTAGCCTCCTTACAGATCTAATATTCTAGAGACCTTAAAGATATACTAGTTAAGCCTACTTACAGATCTACTAGTCTAGCCTCCTTACAGATCTACTTGTTTAGACTCCTTACAGATCAACTAGTCTAACCTCCTTACAGATTTATTAGTCTATCCTACTTATAGATTTGCTAGTTTAGCCTCCTTATAGATCTACTAGTTTAGCCTCCTTACATACCTACTAATCAAGTCTCCCTACAGATCTACTAGTCTAGCCTCCTTATAGATCTACTAGTCTTTCCTCCTTATAGATCTACCAGTTTAGCCTCCTTACATATCTATTAGTTAAGTCTGCTTACATATCGTCTAGTCTATCCTCCCTACATATCTACTAGTTTAACCTCCTTAAATTTCTACTAGTCTATCCTCCTTACATATCTATTTTTTAAGCCTCCTTACATATCATCTAGTCTATCCTCCTTACATATCTACTAGTTTAACCTCCTTAAATTTCTACTAGTCTATCCTCCTTACATATCTACTAGTTTAGCATCCTTATATATCTACTAGTTCATCATCCTTATATATCTACTAGTTTAGCCTCCTTATATATCTACTAGTTCATCATCCTGATATATCTACTAGTTTAGCCTCCTTACATATCTGCTTGTCTAGACTTCTTACATATCTACTAGTTCATCATCCTTCTAGATCTACTAGTTTAGCCTCCTTACATATCTGCTTGTCTACACTTCTTACAGATCTACTAGTTTAGCCTCCTTACAGATCTACTAGTCTAGCCTCCTTACAAATCTACTAGTCTATCCTTCTTACATACCTACTAGTTTAGCCTCCTTACATACCTACTAATCAAGTCTTCCTACAGATCTACTAGTTGAACCTATTACAGATCGACTAGTCTAGGCTCCTTACAGATCTACTAGCCTATCCTTTTTACAGATCTACTAGTCTATCCTCTTTACAGATCTACTAGTCTAGCCTTCTTACAGATCTACTAGTCTAGCCTCCTTACAGATCTACTAGTCTGGCATCCTTACATATCTACTAGTCTAGTCTGCATACACCCATCCACCAGCATAGTCACCTTACAGACATACTAATCATTTCTCTCAACTGATCTTATAGTCTATATTCCTTACAGATCTAATGGTCTGGTCTCCTTACAGATCTAATAGTCTAGCCCCCTGGCAGATCTAATAACCTAGTCTCCAAACAGATCTATTAGTCTAACATCCTTACAGATCTAATAACCTTGTCTCCAAACAGATCTACTAGTCTAGACATCATACTCTAATCTACCAGCATAGCCTACTTACAGACATACTAATCATTTGTCCAAACAAATCTACTAGTCTATCTACTACTCTAGCCTCTTTACAGATCTGCTTGCCTTGCCTTCGTACATATCTACTAGTCTAGCCTCTTTACAGATCTACTAGTTTAGACTCCTTACAGATCTACTAGTCTAGCCTCCTTACAGATCTACTAGTTTAGACTCCTTACAGATCTACTAGTCTATCATCCCTACAGATCTACTAGTCTGGCGTCCTTAGAGATCTACTAGTCTAACCTACTTATATATCTACTAGTCCAGCCTCCTTACAAATCTACTAGTCCATCCTCCTCAAAGATCTACTAGTCTAGCCTCCCTACAGATCTACTAGTCCATCCTCCTTACAGATCTACTAGTCTGGCGTCCTTAGAGATCTATTAGTCTAACCTCCTTATATGTATACTAGTCTTGCCTCCTTACATATCTACTACTCTAGCCTCCTTACAGATGTACTAGTCTGGCCTCCTTACATATCTACTAGTCTAGCCTCCTTACAGATCTACTACTCTAGCCTCTTTACATATCTACTAGTTTAGACTCCTTACAGATCTACTAGTCTAGCCTCCTTACAGATCTACTACTCTAGCCTCCTTACAGATGTACTAGTCTGGCCTCCTTACATATCTACTAGTCTAGCCTCCTTACAGATCTACTACTCTAGCCTCTTTACAGATCTACTACTCTAGCCTCCTTACAGATGTACTAGTCTGGCCTCCTTACATATCGACTAGTCTAGCCTCCTTACAGATCTACTACTCTAGCCTCTTTACAGATCTACTAGTTTAGACTCCTTACAGATCTACTAGTCTAGCCTCCTTACAGATTTATTAGTCTATCCTCCTTATAGATTTGCTAGTCTAGTCTCTTTACAAATGTATTAGTTAAGCCTACTTACAGATCTACTAGTCTAGCCTCCTTACAGATCTACTAGTCTGTCTAGTCTCCTTACAGATCTACTAGTCTAGCCTCCTTACAGATCTACTAGTCTAGCCTCCTTACAGATCAACTAGTCTAACCTCTTTACATATCTACTAGTCTAGCCTTCTTACAGATTTATTAGTCTATCCTCCTTATAGATTTGCTAGTTTAGCCTCCTTATTTATCTACTAGTTTAGCCTCCTTACATACCTACTAATCAAGTCTCCCTACAGATCTACTAGTCTAGCCTCCTTATAGATCTACTAGTCTTTCCTCCTTATAGATCTACCAGTTTAGCCTCCTTACATATCTATTAGTTAAGTCTCCTTACATATCGTCTAGTCTATCCTCCCTACATATCTACTAGTTTAACCTCCTTAAATTTCTACTAGTCTATCCTCCTTACATATCTATTTTTTAAGCCTCCTTACATATCATCTAGTCTATCCTCCTTACATATCTACTAGTTTAACCTCCTTAAATTTCTACTAGTCTATCCTCCTTACATATCTACTAGTTTAGCATCCTTATATATCTACTAGTTCATCATCCTTATAGATCTACTAGTTTAGCCTCCTTATATATCTACTAGTTCATCATCCTTATATATCTACTAGTTTAGCCTCCTTACATATCTGCTTGTCTAGACTTCTTACATATCTACTAGTTCATCATCCTTATATATCTACTAGTTTAGCCTCCTTACATATCTGCTTGTCTAGACTTCTTACAGATCTACTAGTCTATCCTCTTTACAGATCTACTAGTTAAGCCTCCTTACAGATCTACTAGTCTAGCCTCCTTACAGATCTACTAGTCTTTTCTCCTTATAGATCTACTAGTTAAGCCTCCTTACATATCTATTAGTTTAGCCTCCTTACATATCAACTAGTTCATCATCCTTCTAGATCTACTAGTTTAGCCTCCTTACATATCTGCTTGTCTAGACTTCTTACAGATCTACTAGTCTATCCTCTTTACAGATCTACTAGTCTAGCCTCCTTACAGATCTACTAGTTTAGCATCCTTACAGATCTACTAGTCTAGCCTCCTTACAGATCTACTAGTCTATTCTCCTTATAGATCTACTAGTTTAGCCCCCTTACATATCTATTAAATTAGCCTTCTTACATATCTACTAGTTTAGCCTCCTTACATATCATCTAGTCTATCCTCCTTACATATCTACTAGTTCATCATCCTTCTAGATCTACTAGTTTAGCCTCCTTACATATCTGCTTGTCTAGACTTCTTACAGATCTACTAGTGTAGCCTCCTTACAGATCTACTAGTCTAGCCTCCTTACAGATCTACTAGTCTATTCTCCTTATAGATCTACTAGTTTAGCCTCCTTACATATCTATTAGTTTAGCCTCCTTACACATCTACTAGTTTAGCCTCCTTACATATCATCTAGTCTATCCTCCTTACATTTCTACTAGTCTATCCTCCTTACATATCTACTAGTTTAGCATCCTTATATATCTACTAGTTCATCATCCTTATATATCTACTAGTTTAGCCTCCTTACATATCTGCTTGTCTAGCCTCCTTACATATCATCTAGTCTATCCTCCTTACATTTCTACTAGTCTATCCTCCTTACATATCTACTAGTTTAGCATCCTTATATATCTACTAGTCTTTCCTCCTTATAGATCTACCAGTTTAGCCTCCTTACATATCTATTAGTTAAGCCTCCTTACATATCATCTAGTCTATCCTCCTTACATATCTACTAGTTTAACCTCCTTAAATTTCTACTAGTCTATCCTCCTTACATATCTATTTTTTAGCCTCCTTACATATCATTAGTCTATCCTCCTTACATATCTACTAGTTTAACCTCCTTAAATTTCTACTAGTCTATCCTCCTTACATATCTACTAGTTTAGCATCCTTATATATCTACTAGTTCATCATCCTTATAGATCTACTAGTTTAGCCTCCTTATATATCTACTAGTTCATCATCCTTATATATCTACTAGTTTAGCCTCCTTACATATCTGCTTGTCTAGACTTCTTACATATCTACTAGTTCATCATCCTTATATATCTACTAGTTTAGCCTCCTTACATATCTGCTTGTCTAGACTTCTTACAGATCTACTAGTCTATCCTCTTTACAGATCTACTAGTTAAGCCTCCTTACAGATCTACTAGTCTAGCCTCCTTACAGATCTACTAGTCTTTTCTCCTTATAGATCTACTAGTTAAGCCTCCTTACATATCTATTAGTTTAGCCTCCTTACATATCTACTAGTTTAACCTCCTTACATTTCTACTAGTCTATCCTCCTTACATATCAACTAGTTCATCATCCTTCTAGATCTACTAGTTTAGCCTCCTTACATATCTGCTTGTCTAGACTTCTTACAGATCTACTAGTCTATCATCCTTATATATCTACTAGTTTAGCCTCCTTACACATCTACTAGTCTAGCTCCTTACAGATCTACTAGTCTATTCTCCTTATAGATCTACTAGTTTAGCCCCCTTACATATCTATTAAATTAGCCTTCTTACATATCTACTAGTTTAGCCTCCTTACATATCATCTAGTCTATCCTCCTTACATATCTACTAGTTCATCATCCTTCTAGATCTACTAGTTTAGCCTCCTTACATATCTGCTTGTCTAGACTTCTTACATATCTACTAGTGTAGCCTCTTTACAGATCTACTAGTCTAGCCTCCTTACAGATCTACTAGTCTATTCTCCTTATAGATCTACTAGTTTAGCCTCCTTACATATCTATTAGTTTAGCCTCCTTACATATCTACTAGTTTAGCCTCCTTACATATCATCTAGTCTATCCTCCTTACATATCTACTAGTTTAACCTCCTTACATTTCTACTAGTCTATCCTCCTTACATATCTACTAGTTCATCATCCTTATATATCTACTAGTTTAGCCTCCTTACATATCTGCTTGTCTAGCCTCCTTACATATCATCTAGTCTATCCTCCTTACATTTCTACTAGTCTATCCTCCTTACATATCTACTAGTTTAACCTCCTTAAATTTCTACTAGTCTATCCTCCTTACATATCTACTAGTTTAGCATCCTTATATATCTACTAGTTCATCATCCTTATAGATCTACTAGTTTAGCCTCCTTATATATCTACTAGTTCATCATCCTTATATATCTACTAGTTTAGCCTCCTTACATATCTGCTTGTCTAGACTTCTTACATATCTACTAGTTCATCATCCTTATATATCTACTAGTTTAGCCTCCTTACATATCTGCTTGTCTAGACTTCTTACAGATCTACTAGTCTATCCTCTTTACAGATCTACTAGTTAAGCCTCCTTACAGATCTACTAGTCTAGCCTCCTTACAGATCTACTAGTCTTTTCTCCTTATAGATCTACTAGTAAAGCCTCCTTACATATCTATTAGTTTAGCCTCCTTACATATCTACTAGTTTAACCTCCTTACATTTCTACTAGTCTATCCTCCTTACATATCAACTAGTTCATCATCCTTCTAGATCTACTAGTTTAGCCTCTTACTTACATATCTGCTTAAAGTCTAGACTTCTTACAGATCTACTCCTCTTTACAGATCTACTAGTCTAGCCTCCTTACAGATCTACTAGTTTAGCATCCTTACGGATCTACTAGTCTAGCCTCCTTACAGATCTACTAGTCTATTCTCCTTATAGATCTACTAGTTTAGCCTCCTTACATATCTATTAAATTAGCCTTCTTACATATCTACTAGTTTAGCCTCCTTACATATCATCTAGTCTATCCTTCTTACATATCTACTAGTTCATCATCCTTCTAGATCTACTAGTTTAGCCTCCTTACATATCTGCTTGTCTAGACTTCTTACAGATCTACTAGTGTAGCCTCTTTACAGATCTACTAGTCTAGCCTCCTTACAGATCTACTAGCCTCCTTCTATTCTCCTTATAGATCTACTAGTTTAGCCTCCTTACATATCTATTAGTTTAGCCTCCTTACATATCTACTAGTTTAGCCTCCTTACATATCATCTAGTCTATCCTCCTTACATTTCTACTAGTCTATCCTCCTTACATATCTACTAGTTTAGCATCCTTATATATCTACTAGTTCATCATCCTTATATATCTACTAGTTTAGCCTCCTTATATATCTACTAGTTCATCATCCTTATATATTTACTAGTTTAGCCTCCTTACATATCTGCTTGTCGAGACTTCTTACATATAAACTAGTTCATCATCCTTCTAGATCTACTAGTTTAGCATCCTTATATATCTGCTTGTCTAGACTTCTTACAGATCTACTAGTCTATCCTCTTTACACATCTACTAGTCTAAGCCTCCTTACAGATCTACTAGTCTAGC